>NC_139945.1:23930142-24060142 GCF_963454915.1 Gymnoscopelus microlampas | reverse complement strand
CCACCAGAAATAATATCTATGACCCCGTAGGATCACAACCTATATGGACAACCCGGTCAATTTTTTGCTGGAAATCCAATATGGCCGCCTCAACATTGGCCCCTATCAGTACCCAGGGGCAAATGGGGGTATGGTGCATTTGCCCTGCCCTAAAAGGTTGGCCACCAGAAATAATATCTATGCCCCAGTAGGATCACAACCTATATGGACAACCTGGTCAACTTGCTGCTGGAAATCCAATATGGCCGCCTCAATATTCGCCCCTATCAGAAAATAGCTTTGGCAATAACTTTTGAACCAGATGGGCTAGAAATAAAAACTTGGTGTCTATTTCATGGTTTCAGAGCATGAGAAACTCAATGGAATACTTATCTTTATGATTGGGTGTGTCTTGACCTTTAATTTGCATATTTCCAAGATGGACGCCACGCGAAAATGAGTTTTACTATGACTTTTACAGTGACAGCTGACTGTTATGGCAACAGAGATGGCAGTCCAGAGATGGCAGTCCTAAGAGAGCAGCTGCTGCTTTTTCAGGAATCATTGAATGGGCAACCAATTGCAGTCCTCTGGGCAACCTTCCTGGAGATGTCAGATATTCCCCAAAGGTTTATCTACTACGATCGGGAAGGTGACTGGACAGGATATCTCTGTGAATCAGCAAGAATGCTACCCTACCTCACTGCAGCAGGCCACTACAAGTACGGGTAGCAATCTTTACCTCTGTATTTGGCTGAGATGAAGAAACTACCAGAAACAGCTTCAGAGGTACATGAAGCACTGATGGCAGGTGTATTTGTTGGCAGACGAGCAGATGGCAGCCACAACAGTGTTTCTCTTGACATGCTACTGGAGCAGACCTATAATGCCGATGCCAAGGAAGCAAGCAGTCTGGATGGCATTACACTGACTCAGCCCTGCTGCCAGGACAAAATGGGTCTACACAAAACCACTCACTGCAGCTGTCTCTGCAGAGCTCAAGTCTATGCTCCACCTCCACTCCTCCAACCCACACCATGAGTCTGGTCAAAGTCGTGTAATCCGGGATGCAGAGATGGTAGTCAAGTTCATGGCAGCAGTGGAGACTAACCCATTTACAGTGAGCACATCATCCACGATCAACATATCTACAGGACAGTGTGCTGATTCCACAGTCAAGGACCACTTGATGAGTGTGAAAGAACCGGGTCTGAAGGCACTGTGTGAGTCATTGGCCAGTGAACAGAAGAAGACAAGCATAATGAAGCTTAACACTTCCCACACTCAAAACACAAAATCTAAAAAATCTAAGGGGAAAACCTCAGCACCTGGCAAAAGCAATGAAATTACTGCCCTCCTGCGCATGACCCAAATCATAGCCAGTGGTGGAGAACTCAACCTTGTTGACTTTATAGGCAACCACGAGTGCAGTGGCTTCCCCCCTTCCCTCTTCCAGGAAGATGGCAGGATGAGAACAGGTACCAAGGCAAGCCTTGAGAAGGTCCTGAAAGAGGAGACCAAAGTTGCATGCATCCCTGACCTGCCTACAGAAGACAGAAAAACAGCAGTAGTTATTGATGCCATGTATGCCATACACCATTGGTCGTTCCTGAAAGGTGAAGCATTTGGAACATTCGCTGAACGATACCAACGTCTGCTGTAGAATGATGTGCCTGCTGGCACAGAGATCATTCACTTCTGTTGTGACCGGTACAGTGGACCTAGTCTTAAGACAGCTGAGCAAGAACACAGATATGCTCGACCAAAACCTACCAAAGAATATGAAGTCAGTATGCGTTACACAGCTCCAGATCTTCAGGAGTTTTTTGCTGTGTCAGCCTAACAAGGCAAACCTATTGAGTTTCCTCTGTGACGAATGGTGTGAAAATGAGAAACTTAAGTCGGCCCTTGGTCCAACACATCTTTACCTGGGTGGGTGGTTTAAAGAAGAGACAAGGAGTGTGGTGATCAAGGAGGGGTCTATTGAAGATGTCCCTGCACTAGAATCCACACAACAGGAAGCTGATACAAGAATACCTGTACAGTGTCCAGAATAACAAAGTTGACAGAGTTGTCATCCATGCCAATGACACAGACATCATCATCATGTGCCTTTACTATGCAGCAACCCATCTCAGATGCCTTCCAGAGCTGTGGGTGAGAACAGAGCAAAATTCATACCTTCCTATCCATCAAATGGTATCAGCACTGGGGCTTGCACAGTGTCGTGCCCTGCCCTTTATCCATAGTTTAAGTGGCAGAGCTATCCCTTCTTGGCCACCAGCTATCCCTTCTTCACTGGGAAGAAGGCATGGTTCAAGGCCAGTATGCGTCTGGATCTCCCTGCACTTGAGGAGTTTGGTGAAAACTCTTCTGATTCCCTCTCATGTGACGTCATCAATCAGGCACGAGACCTCACAATTGCTGTATATACATCCAAAGCGGACCACCCGGAGGATTTTGACCTGAGTAAGCTTAGAGTGTATAAGGTCCTCAATAATAGATCAACCCTCTTAAAGCTGCTGCCCCCGACAGAGAATGCCTTTGACCTGCACCTGAGAAGAGCTGCTCTAGCAAACATAATAGATAAATGTGCACATATCGCCAAGCCGGATATTCCTTCTTTCACAGAGTATGGATGGTCTCTCAGTGCTAGCAATGCAGTCCCCCTTGCATCTACCGAGCCAGCCTTGCCTTTGTCAATGAACAAGGCAATATCATGCCTCTGTTCCTGTGCAAAGAAGGCAATTCCATGCTACTTAGGATGCCGTTGCCAGGTACTGGAGACACGATGCAGCAGGATCAGTGCAACACATGACAACAGTGACAGTGAATAACATTGTACCATAGTATCATTGACTTTAGAAGCAGGCAAGACAGCACCATAGAGGTAAAAATTAACCTTTTGTAGGCAACCTCAACTCCGCCTTTACTCTATTTGTCACTAAGTAGTCTATATTTTGTTATGTTACTTGAATGCATACCACTATGTTAATTTGTATAGCCCTAAAGTTGAAGTTTTTGGCAAGTCTTGGAGTGTGCATGTGTATGTTTATATTGTATTTAGTTTATTAAAATGATACATAAGATACATTGTGGGCTTTTTCTCCGATTTTTCTCTGCAATCATCCCCACAACTATAGATCTATAAATCAATAAATCTGGGGGAAAATGTAATAGCATACATTATTTATGACTGCAGCCATATTGACAAAATAGAAATGAAAGCTCAAACTGACCAAATGTGTTCATATTGCTTAAAAAGCAGACTTTTTGCCATAACAGTAAGCTGTCACTGTAAAAGTCATAGTAAAACTAATTTTCGCGTGGCGTCCATCTTGGAAATATGCAAATTAAAGCTCCAGACACACCCAATCATAAAGATAAGTATTCCATTGAGTTTCTCATGCTCTGAAACCATGAAATAGACACCAAGTTTTTATTTCTAGCCCATCTGGTTCAAAAGTTATTGCCAAAGCTATTTTCTGATAGGGGCCAATATTGAGGCGGCCATATTGGATTTCCAGCAGCAAGTTGACCGGGTTGTCCATATAGGTTGTGATCCTACTGGGTCATAGATATTATTTCTGGTGGCCAACCTTTTATGGCAGGGCAAATGCAGCATACCCCCCTTTGCCCCTGGGTACTGATAGGGGCCAATATTGAGGCGGCCATATTGGATTTCCAGCAAAAAATTGACCGGGTTGTCCATATAGGTTGTGATCCTACGGGGTCATAGATATTATTTCTGGTGGCCAACCTTTTATAGCAGAGCAAATGCAGCATACCCCCCTTTGCCCCCTGGGTATCAGCTGACTCAGCGCCGTTCGAGTTGCATACCAATAGGGCATGCAACGTTGCGGGTACCCCCAAATGTCAATTAGAGCCGTATGGTCACATCCGGTCCCATGCCTTGACCTGTTTCACAGCTTGAGAGTGAGAATGTGTTGGCTTGAGTAAATGAAACTCCAATTAACAAAGCTGGTGGAAATATATATTTCATTAGAACATTGGATGGCGAAGGGGGGTGCGTTTGAGGGTGAGGGCACCATTTTGAAGTAACAGGATTTCCTTTTCCATAAACAACCTGAGGTTTTCAATATTGTTGCTTTTAGCCAGAATGATATTGAATGACAGCGACATGCTTCTGAACTAAACATTTGTTAAATTGCATACTCATTTAGTTATCAATTGCAGACTCATATCATCAGTTTCACAGAACAAGTCAGTCATCCATTTTTGACAGACTCATTTGAAAGCAATAGAAAAACACATATTTGTCATCCTTTCTAACTGATGTTGTCTCTCTGCATCCAAAAAGCTCCCAGTTGGATGCTAATTGGCTCGTCTGAACTCTGACATGCTGTGTTGCTGCTGTTTGATGCAAGGCGTCTTTGAATCATGCAGAGAAACAAATGATTACTGGACCAAAATAAATCCTGAATAAATAGAGCAGAAAGCATACAGTTTATCTGTCGTGTTCATGGCAGAGAGCACACAAGTATTAGAATTACGATTCTATGGTGGTGAGATCAGTTTGACAGTTTAAGCTGTCAAATCAAATCAACTTGACTATTAATAGAAGCTCTGTGCGGCTCTGACTAATGGATGCAAACATACATACATACATACATACATACATACATACATACATACATACACACATACCTACATACACACACACACACACACACACACACACACACACACACACACACACACACACACACACACACACACACACACACACACACACACACACACACACACACACACACACACACACACACACTATTAAAACAGCAGTCTAGCCATGGTGTTTCTGTGTGTGTGCGCACGCACACATGGGCATGTGTCTGCGCGCGTGCATGCGTGTGTGTGTACCTGCCAGTGTATGTTATGAACTTCTAATTCTTCAGCTGAGTGTTAGACCACAGGTCCTGCTTACCCGGGTCACTGGCTGCATTTGCTGCCGACAGACCCCACAAGACGATCATTCACTACTCTCTATCGATCAAACCCAGTGTACCACAGCCACTAAGGACACAACGAAACGGGATGGACCCATCTGAGCTTTGTTACTGAGCAATGTTACTGTAGAGAAGAACATTTGTCTGCAGGATACAGGTGGTTTGTGTTGTGGAGAGACCAATCCTTATCAACTTTGCATACACTTTAGATATCAAATAGTATAGACATGATGAATGTGAGTCATATTTATATACGATGTAGACGTGATGAATGTTAGACATATTTATATACAATGTAGACATGATGAATGGTAGTCAGATTAATACTGAGTGACATAGTGACACGATTACATGTGATTCTGCATTAGATCATAATATCGGTAGCACCACATCCCAGGTCACTATAGCCTTATCAACATACTCTTTAGTTTGAAACTTTTAAGATGCCTAAAATAATGCTTGGCAGTTATCGGTAAACACTGGAAACACTGTCAGACTAAACTGCCGATGTGAGCCAGATAAAATGTTACGTCCCAAATATTCTCTACTAAATCTAATCTCTCTAATAAATACTCTACCAAACGGCTCTTAGCCACCAGGCCCTGTAGCACTCGTTTCCATTATCACCTCAACTCATCTCTCTTGTATAACTTCGACCTCTTCTTCTCACATTGAGAACAGAATTTACAATATTCCTGTGTCTACTGAAGTGGTGAAATGTATTATGATTCCAACATATGTCAGGGGTGGCCATACATATTAATATCATGGCTGGTGTGCAGGGGGTGTGCTGGGTTTGAAAAAGGCTGCTGGTAGCAGGAGAACAGAGAGTTGACATTGCTGCAATGTGCGGAAGTATGCTTGGGGTTGAACCTCAGGTTGTACTTAGGGGTGGCAGTGGTTCAGGGGTAGAGTGGCCGGGTAGAGTGAACTGGAAACCGCAAGGTTCCCAGTTCGATCCTGGGCTGGGGCGCTCCCCCAGAGTTAGTGTCGAAGTGTCCTTGAGCAAGACACTGAACCCCTAATTGCTCCTGATGAGTGGTTTGGTGCCTTGCATGGTTTCCTCCGCCATCGGTGTATGAATGTGTGTGTGGATGGGTGAATGTAATGCACAATCTATGTAAAGCGCCTTGGATAAAAGCGCTATATAAATGCACCATTTACCATTTACTTAGCTCTCAAGTGTAGTGGGTGGGATGTTAAAGGTTAGGATCAAGGTCCTGTCATGAAATAAAAATAGAATAGCATTCTGTAAAGATACATAGCCATATTCAAACACACAGACAGATACATACCATTGAGACACACCGTCATCCACACATTATGCTCAGTAGAATACATGAACATGAAAATTTGTTTTAGTCCTAAAGTCATTCATGGACAGATAATACCAGATTATGTCTCTAAAGTGTCCCTCACACATCTTTATGTGTAACTATGTTAGAAAGGTCACATTCACGTTCATGTGTAGCTCTGAGTTGTTAATTTTAACATTTGAGATGAATCATTAACTAGTTTTAACTTACTAAATGTTCCTGCAGGTCGGTGCACTGTACTTTGTGGGTATCTTCTACTGAGACAACCATAAGAAATAATCAGAATACAGGCACTAGACAAAACCAAGACACAGATCAATGCTCTTGAATGGATGTTAAACAACAAATCTGAAATCATTTCCACCGTCATTTTGGAGGGTAAGGTTTATTTGCAGGTCCGGTGCTTCATTTGCATGGTTATTGATTGTATTATACTCATCATAGCAGTCATCAGGACAACACACTCGTTGTTTATTTGTTTTTGAAGCTGATCCCACTGTGCAGTCTCAGTGTGTGTTCAGTGTATGTACTGTGGAGCTGTTCAAAGTGATTTAAATGGACAGCGTGTCCTGTGGCTCGGCAGTACACACAGTGTGGAATTGGTTGTCATGGTGTTATAAGCCAGCTAGCAAACCCAGCATATCTTCTCTGACCAGAGACTATTTACAGGGTGGCTCCATTCATTTTTACACCATTTCTCTAGAGGAAATTGCACCTTAGTCAGAAATAGCAGTGACACATTTTCTACCCTTCATATCCCCTTCAGATACTCACTCAATTCAGTATTGGTGTATGCAGCAGATGTCGTCATATTGAATGGACGGATGGATGGATGGATGATAAGTAAATAAGCCTTGCTGAGCCATGTGGACCATAGGGCAAGAGCCCATCTCCTGTTTCTGTAGCATGAGGTGGCTTGATGTACAAGTACACCTAGACAGGAGGGATTTCAGAAAAAAGGCCTTCTATAAGGAGGTTAGAGGCATTTGGGGGTAAAAGTTGGGAACAAGGCCATTTTACATAATTCAAGGGTGCTGAATCAGAAAAACACTGTTCCCAAGCAAAATTCTTAGTGCTTAACCTCCTAATTTGCATATCAAAATGGCTGCCGATTTTGAAGTATTTCTTAAATAACTCTATAACAAAGCAATCAAATCTGACAAATAAAGTTTATATATGTATATTCTGAGGGTCAGACAATGTGTGGAAGGTATTTATAATGTAATAGATGTAAATAAATGTAAATAATGTAAATAAATATGCAAATTAGAGGCCACTATTACAGAAAACGGTTTCGTACTTAAAGTGATCCATCCGCATCCCCCTTATTTTATTTTATCTCTACTTATCTGTATTTTTACCATCCTTAGGACATCTAAAATAAATATTTAGATGATGTAAAAATCCTGGTACATTTGGCCCCTGGCCTACAAATGTTCATGGAAAACTATTTCTCGTGCACACACAAGCTATTGCCCGTGTACACAATGGTTAGTCCCTATGGGTTGAGGATCTACAGGGCGGACAAGAGCCTAGTACAGCCTAATAGAGCCTATTAGAGTCTAGTACAGCCTAGTACAACCTAGTCTAGCCTAGTCCAGCCTGTTCTGTTTATAATGTAATAGATGTAAATAAATGTAAATAATGTAAATAAATATGCAAATTAGAGGCCACTATTACAGAAAACGGTTTCGTACTTAAAGTGATCCATCCGCATCCCCCTTATTTTATTTGATCTCTACTTATCTGTATTTTTACCATCATTAGGACATCTAAAATAAATATTTAGATGATGTAAAAATCCTGGTACATTTGGCCCCTGATGACCAAAAAAGAAATGTGACGTTCCATAAATACGCTATCATGGGGATTTCTATCTTGTATAACTCACCCCCAGGAGGAGTTAGAGCCACAGAACTATAACTGAACACAAACTACTTTCAACACAACTATATAGACTGGGATGGGGATGGCTAAAGGTACACTTAGATGGCCAACAGGGAAAAAAACTATTGGTCGTGCACACACAAACTATTGCCCGTGTACACAGTGGTTAATCCCAATGGTCTGAGTATCTACAGGGCTGACAAGGGACTAGTACAGCCTAGTACAACCTAATAGAGCCTAGTACAACCTAGTCTTAACTAGTCCAGTCTGTTCCATGCTAGTATAGCCTAAATCGCTGTCCCCTAGTCTGTTCCATCAAAAGGCTGGACTAGGCTATGGGTGTACTAGGCTTTACTGTTGTAGACTCTACTGGTCTCTAATAGACTGTTTTAAATTCCAGTAGGCTGTGCTGGTCTGTACAACGCTATATTAGGCTGTACAAGGCAGATCTGTACTATGGTCTACAAAGGTTCATGCAAAACTATTGCTCGTGCACACACAAGCTATTGCCCGTGTACACAGTGGTTAGTCCCAATGGTCTGAGTATCTACAGGGCTGACAAGAGCCTAGCACAGCCTAATAGAGCCTATTATAGTCTAGTACAGCCTAGTACAGCCTAATCTATCCTAGTCCAGCCTTATCAGTCCTAGCATAGCCTTGTACCCCCTCCCCTATTCTGTTCTCCCAGAAGGCTGGACTAGGCATGGGTGTACTAGGCTGTACTATACTAGACTCTACTGGTCTATAATAGGCTGTTTTAAGCTCTAGTAGGCTGTGCTAGGCTGTACTAGGCTCTATTAGGCTGTGCAAGGCAGATCTGTACTATGGTTTACAAAGGTTCATGCAAAACTATTGCTTGTGCACACAAAAGCTATTGCCCGTGTACACGGTGGTTAGTCCCTATGGGTTGAGGATCTACAGGGCTGACAAGAGCCTAGCACAGACTAATAGAGCCTATTAGAGTCTGGTACCACCTAGTACAGCCTAACATATCCTAGTCCAGCCTTATCAGTCCTACCATAGCCTTGCACCCCCTCCCCTATTCTGTTCTCTCAAAAGGCTGGACTAGTCATGGGTGTACTAGGCTGTACTATACTAGACTCTACTGGTCTATAATAGGCTGTTTTAAGCTCTAGTAGGCTGTGCTAGGCTGTACTAGGCTCTATTAGGCTGTGCAAGGCAGATCTGTACTATGGTCTACAAAGGTTCATGCAAAACTATTGCTCGTGCACACACAAGCTATTGCCCGTATGCACAGTGGTTAGTCCCTATGGGTTGAGGATCTACAGGGCTGACAAGAGCATAGTACAGCCTAATATAGCCTATTAGAGTCTAGTACAGCCTAGTACAGCCTCATCTATCCTAGTCCAGCCTTATCAGTCCTAGCATAGCCTGGTACCCCCTCCCCTATTATGTTCTCCCACCAGGCTGGACTAGGCTAGACCTGGGTGTACTAGGTTTTACTGTACTAGTCTCTGCTGGGCTCTAATAGTCTGCTTTCAGCTCTAGCAGCCTTTGCTAGGCTTTACTGGGCTCTATTAGGCTATAGAAGGCAGTACTTTACTTTGGCCTACAAATGTTCATGGAAAACTATTTCTCGTGCACACACAAGCTATTGCCCGTGTACACAATGGTTAGTCCCTATGGGTTGAGGATCTACAGGGCGGACAAGAGCCTAGTACAGCCTAATAGAGCCTATTAGAGTCTACTACAGCCTAGTACAACCTAGTCTAGCCTAGTCCAGCCTGTTCCATGCTAGTATAGCCTATACCACCCTCCCCTAGTCTGTTCTCCCAAAAGGCTGGACTAGTCTTGGATGTACTAGGCTGTACTGTACTAGACTCTACTGGTCTCTAATAGGCTTTTTAGTGGCGCTAGCCGCTCCATACCTGACTTTGTCTGTGTGCGTCAACGTTCTGATTGGTCAGGTGCGTCAACAAAGTGATTGGTCAAGCTTCACGTGACACATGGCTATAAACACATTATAAACACATATCGATGACAAAATGTATCAAAGGCGCCGCTACCTTCACACAGGGTGTGATTTTTTAATCTCTAGTAGGCTTTGCTAGGCTGTACTAGGCTATATTAGGCTGTACAAGGCAGATCTGTACTATGGTCTACAAAGGTTCATGCAAAACTATTGCTCGTGCACACACAAGCTATGGCCTGTGTACACAGTGGTTAGTCCCTATGGTCTGAGTATCTACAGGGCTGACAAGGGACTAGTAAAGCCTAGTCTGGTACAACCTAGTACAACCTACTCTAGCCTAGTCCAACCTGTTCCATGCTAGTATAGCCTATAGAAATGATTTCATGTGCATGCCATAAGCAATGCACAACACGTCGTTGCAAATGCCGGAAATCTGGGTTACGATGCACAGCCATGTGTGCATGTCAGCAACGGAGTGATGATCAACCTCCTTGTATGAATGTGGTCTAGTGTCTAGACTTTCGTTCAACAATGGCCAATACAGTATCTTTAGAGTAATAAACCGCTATCTGTTATGGGGGCCGCTATTTTGCATATTTCGGAGTAGGCTGATTATTATATTATATTATATTATCATATTATATTACTTACAAATTCTTTACTCACATTGTAGAAACTGTATATAGACACTTCATTTGTCAATTTTGCTTGCCTGGCCACAGACTTATTGAAGATAAAGGTGCGAATTTGCCAATTTGGCAGCCATTCAGATATGCAGATTAGGTCAAAAACTAAACATTTAGCATGGGGAAAAAGTATGTATTTTAGATGTCCTAAGGATGGCAAAAATACAGATAATTAGAAACAAAATAAGGGGGATGCACCTTTTGAGTACTACGGTACATCATTTTATGTAATGGTGGCCTCTAATTTGCATATTTATTTACATGTATTTACATTTATTACATTACAAATATCTTCCACACATTGTATGACCCTCAGAACATAAATATATACACTTTATTTGTCAGATTTGCTTGCTTTGTTATAGAGTTGTTTAAGAAATACTTCAAAATCGGCAGCCATTTTGATATGCAAATTAGGAGGTTAAGCACTAATAATTTTGCTTGGGAACAGTGTTTTTCTGATTCAGCACCCTTGAATTATGTAAAATGGCCTTGTTCCCAACTTTTACCCCCAAATGCCTCTAACAATCACATATTTCAGAAATCCCACCGGTCTAACCCCCTGGACGTGACGCTACGATGTCGCAGCATTACCCCCAATCCAAACCTTGATCCTGAGTGCCAAGCAGGAAGGCAGTGGATCCCATTTTTTATAGTCTTTGTAGGACCGGCAAGGGAATCGTATACCCCTGACCTCCCAGTCTCAGGACGGACACAACAAGGCCACTGAGCTGGCACGGATGAATAACTATAATGTTTAATCTCTGTAGTATCAAAGTGATATCAGTTCTGATGTGTGGGTTCTTCTCAGGTCAGACTGTCTGCTTTTTAAAACCGTTATACTTGAAAACAGAAAGTTACATTTGATGTTGTATCTATGTTTGGTGTTTCATACTTGTTTTGACAGAAAATGTCACCTCACAAACAGTCATCAGAGCTCATTAAGCTCATGTTTTATTAGGTCTATTAATGGCATGGTATAGGAGTTGAAAGGAGTTGGCTGTGTTAACTCACATATGGAATTCAAAGCTCTTTAAAGCTCCTGCTTGCTTATTCATGACGGGTCGAGAAGCAGAGAGGAGAGATGTGAGATATCTGTTGAATCTCAATAAGAATTGCTGCATTCCATCCACACGCTTTCCTCACTTATTTTCAAAATCTGCATTCAGGAAAGGGTGTCCTGGTCCTGTGGTCTCTGGTGTCATAGCTTAACCTGGGCTGGAGTAAGGCCTTGTGGCAATGGTTACTCACTGCTTCTTCTCAAATGAAGAATTTAATCCATAGTCTCAGTAACACAGAGTATGACTTACATTGAGTGAATAAGTAAATTGCAAAACTCAATACATATTAGCAAGTTAATGAGTGTGTGTGTGTGTGTGTGTGTGTGTGTGTGTGTGTGTGTGTGTGTGTGTGTGTGTGTGTGTGTGTGTGTGTGTGTGTGTGTGTGTGTGTGTGTGTGTGTGTGTGTGTGTGTGCGTGCGTGCGTGCGAGCGTGCGTGCGTGCGTGCGTGCGTGCGTGCGCGTGCATGTGAACAAATACATGGGTAGTGTGGATGTCTGTCTGGGTTTCATTCTCTGCCAGCAAATGTATGTTTTATGGCACTTTCAACAACAAGGCAAACGCTTTACACAAAACATGAAGCATTAAAACAGAACATTAAGAGCAAATTAAGTGCAAAAGAAACACATTATGAAAAGACATTTGAATACAATTAAAAACAGAGAGAATAACATTTGTGTTGAGGGAATTATGAAAAAAACTAATCTCAGTAAAAGGCAACTGCAAACAGATGGGTCTTAATAGCAAGATGCCCTTTCTTTTGTCTGCTTGCATACAGGTACAGTAGGTGGTTTATCTATCTCTGCCTGATCATAATAAGGGAAGCACATACTGTATGTCACGAGGTACCACTGCTGACCCCTCTCTCACCGCTGTATTGATCTGCCTTGTAAGTAAGTAAGTAAGTAAATTGTATTTATAAAGCACATTTCAAAACAAGGTTACAAAGTGCTGTACAATGGAGCATGATTAAAAAAAATTAACAGGATAACAACAGAGTATAAAGGTATATAAATAGAGTAATAAAACAATACAACAAGGATTAAAACAAAGCAATTTGTCCATGAAAGTCAGGTAGAACTTCATGGGTAAAAATGCTTACGGAACAAATGTGTTTTTAACATCCTCTTAAAACCTTCAACAGACTCTGCATTTTTTAGGGCCAATGGTAGGGCGTTCCACAGTGTGGGAGCAGCCACTGCAAAAGCCTGGTCACCCTTTGTTTTGAGGTTGGACTTAGGTATTTTAAGAAGGCCTTTGTCAGAAGACCTGAGGGATCTCACATTGTCCTTAGGGGGCAGTAGGTCCGAAATATAAGGTGGGGCCAGCCCGTGTAATGCCTTATAAGTAGTTAAAATATTTTTTAAATCTATTCTGGACCTAATTGGTAGCCAGTGCAGTGCGGCTAACACCGGAGTTATGTGTGCTCTGCGGTTGGTGTTTGTTTCTGGCTGCCGTATTCTGAACTAGTTGAAGTCGGGATAATGATGAACGGCTCAGGGTGGTATAGAGTCCGTTGCAATAGTCAAGACGGGAGGAGACAAAAGCGTGCATGATTTTTTCCAGGTCTTGAGAAGTGAGCATTGATTTTATTTTTGCAATATTGCGTAGATGGTAGAAGCATGACTGGGTAACCTTTTTAATATGGAACTCAAAGTTCATTTGATTGTCAAAGAAGACACCTAGGTTCTTTGCAGACTGTTTGACATTAGTTGCCAGGGGACCAAGGGACAGACGAATTGCATTTGAGCTAATCTCAGGGCCTATGATGAGGATTTCGGTTTTATCAGGGTTGAGTTGTAAAAAGTTGAGTTGTAAAAAGTTTTGTGCCATCCAATTGTTGATACCGGTTAAACAGTCATGCAAGACTGTGAGTTTAGTGAGATCATTTTGCTTAAATGAGAGATATAATTGTGTATCATCAGCATAACAATGATATGATATTCCTTCAAAGCTGTTAATGAGAGTGCCAAGGGGGAGCATGTAGAGGGAGAATAGAATTGGACCAAGTATGGAACCCTGGGGGACCCCACAGGTCAGGGGAGCTGAGGAGGAAACATAATTGTCACAAGCGACAGCCACACTTCTCCCAGTCAGATAGGAGGATAACCATGTCAGGGCCGACCCGGTTAGTCCCACCCACTGTTGGAGCCTATTAAGGAGGATGGAGTGGTCTATCGTGTCGAACGCTGCGCTCAAGTCAAGCAGCAGCAGCACCGAACACTCACCGACATCGGCTCTCATAAGGATGTCACTAGAGACTTTAAGTAGTGCAGTTTCAGTGCTGTGCTTCTGGCGGAAGCCGGACTGAAACTTATCAAATGTATTTTTATGATTAAGGAACTGTAGAAGTTGATTACAGACAACTTTTTCTAAAATTTTTGAGATGAAAGGGAGTTTGGAAATTGGCCTATAATTGCTGTGGACTTGTGGATCAAGGCGTGTTTTTATTTAAGAGTGGTTGGATACTTGCGTGTTTAAAGTGATCGGGCACACACCCAGAGGATAAGGAGCTATTGATGATTGACAGAATGTAAAGATTTAGACAGTTAAAAACATCTTTTAAAAGGGCAGTAGGAATGGTGTCAACAGGGCTAGAGGAGGGATTCATATGTGACACAATTGGTGAGAGATCCTCTAAGGAGATCATGTTAAACTGGGACAATGACGACACTGGGGGAGGATGGTCAGCTATGGTTATACAAGGTGGTGTTATCTTAGATCTAATATTGTCCACTTTAACAAGGAAAAATGATAGAAATTTATCGCAGTCATCATTAGAGAAGATAGGAACTGGGGGGGGAGCTGGGTTAACCAGAGTGTTTACTACAGCAAAAAGAGCTTTTGGCCTATTCTTAGTAATATTAATCAGATTGGAGAAATAAGCAGCTCTTGCATCCTGCTGACCCCTCTCTCACCGCTGTATTGATCTGCCTTGTCAAGTCTTCACCAGCCGGGGATCCCATGTGCATACCTAAATTCACTCTTCACTTTTCACATCACTGTGCAAGCCGTCATTTTTATCAGCTCACTGAGAGGAAAGCAACCAAAGCCTCTTTCTTTCTGTCTCTCTCTCTCTCTCTCTCTCTGCTGTATTGCAATGTACTGCTATTCAATCAATTTAACAATGATTTTTATTATTCCACCATTCCATTTTTGTCTTCAGTGTCACTTTGATTTTCCCATGCGGGGGAGAGCAGCATCATAGAAACAGAAACTGAATTCAACACTCTGTGGATTTCACTCCTTACTGCTGATCCTTGTCAAGAATGTCCAAGTCTTTTCATGTGTTGTGATCTGTGTTCTCCTGCTCTGTTGCAAAGCGAGAGATTAAAAAGTTGGCCAAATGTTTACCATTTGCGTTGTGACGTTGAGCTATAATTTGTTTGTGCAGTGCAAATTAAACATTTGGCTGTCTTCCCACACGCTGCCCTATTATAACCAACCCCTCACAAACAAACAAACAAACAAAATCCAAAGTCCATAATTTCCACATCATTTGTGTCAACAGAGTTGTTACACTGTCTCAATAGAAAGTTTGCTAAACAAAAACACAGAGATGTAAACATTACGCAGGTGGGTTGTTTTTGAGACAGGTACCTGTACTGATCAGAAGTTCAGAAGACTCCTAGTTTTAGAACATAATAGTCCATGGGCCAGACCAGATATCGGTACCATTTAAGTGAGCAAAACCTTATAACCTTATTACATTTATTGGACATTTTGTTATTTCCCCCAATTGGCGTATTCATTGTTTCCAGAAAAGTACACAAACTGTCAATATCTTCCATTATAATATATATTTATTATAGGTATTAAAGGGCAATGTGTTCGACTCTTCTTACACATTGTGTTGTTTAAAAAATATAAATAATTAATGTTGTCATCTGTGTGTTTGACCAGGCATTACGTCAAGGTAACAGGAATGGTGTGAAATAGTATGACAAAAACACTGTCAGCGGGATTTGCAATCTACTTTCCATCCTAGGGAGGGACCTCTGTGTGGAGTCTTGTGTTATTGCGGAAGGGTCAGTAGCTGATGTGTAGAAAGTGCAACAGAGCAGCAGCACATGCTTGTCTACAAAGCATTGATGAGGCTTGCCTGGAAAGGCTTCCTTCTCTAGCTAAAGGGCAAACATACAAGAGAGGTTCACCTCCTGTAAGAATCCCTGAGGAGCATCTTACAGCTTCCAACATGATGTTCATCAGACGTCACTCACAGAGCTCCCTGAGAATTCCTCATTTACCCTCATCATAGAGCTGTTCCAAGTCTACCTGGACTCTCTCTGAAGCCAACATGGTCTTTCAGCTCTCTGGTTGTTGTACTTTGATTCATGCTTCTAGAGAAGGCAACTGGTTGTTGCACCTTGCATGCACCCAAGAGGGTTAGGATACTTGAAGTTCACCCTGCGGTGCCACGCCGTAAAAAAAATAATCTTTGTAATACCTCATACAAAATCAAAGGTTTTAGACTTCCGTGTACCGCCCCTCCAGAAGCACTTTGCGAGCAGTGGAGGCAAGTGATTAGGTGTTGAGGGTTTTCATAGCCGGAAACCTTGTTTTTTTTGCAGTGTTAGAATCATCTGATTCTTAGAATTAGATGAAAAACACTACATTTATGATTATGAAAAAGTAGTGTGCTCTAATTACAGAGCGTGACAAGTTTATGAGCTGATTGTGCATGGCTGATGGTCTTTGTTTTGATATATATATTGTTTTACAATATTCATTTATTAATACCTTTTCAGTGTCTTTGAATATTCTTTGAATAAATCATTGTAACATGGGGAGAGGATATAATGAAATAAAGATGATTTCCAGGGAGGGCACTTTTCTGTTTTTGAATAAGCTACCAGCCAGCAAGGTCATCATATAAAAACATAATCTAGGGATGTATAGGAATAAAGAAAATCACAACTAGAATGTGTCCACCCAGATGGTACCAATTTATTACATTTGGAGTCTATTAAGAATATTAAGACGTACGCTAATACACCCACAAGCCCTGTAGCCTGTAGGTTTAAAAACAGTCCATCCTCTCCGTTACAAAGACATGTTGTGACCCTGAAGCAATCTATAGAGTGAAGAACATGGCTTCTCTGGAGGGAAACCATGTTCGCTCTACCTGTTTCTGAGCTGGTGGGTGATCTGATGCTCTGTGTTCCACTCAACTTCAGTGACTGTTCAAGCATGTTTCTTTCCTATTGCTTTCATCTTGCCCTTTCCCTTTGTATTTCATCCTTTTTATGTGAGTGCCAACAGCTGCAGTCTCCCATCCGATGTAGACATAATAGACCACCACCTGTCCCCTCCCTTTCGCCCCTGCCCCCTGCAAGACCAACCCCATTCAATGATGTGCTGCAACGCCAATCCTGGCATTACCTTTGCTGACTGATGGACTGTGTCTCATACAGCATCTGTTCTCCGATGCTCAGTGGTCAACATTGATTTCTCTGGCTTTGGACAGGTTTGGCTACAGCCAAGCCTTCGAATAATCTGTCTATGTGATTACCTCTAAACTGATTAGCAACGTCGGTGATGGTAAATGAACAGTTTTCCTCCTGGCTTCAATTCACCTTCATATAATTCAATTCACTGAAAGTACTGTGGCTACTGTTCATCTGGGTACAGCCAACGTTTCAAGGGCAGTCCCTAAGCTAAGGTCACTGTGTGTGTGTGTGTGTGTGTGTGTGTGTGTGTGTGTGTGTGTGTGTGTGTGTGTGTGTGTGTGTGTGTGTGTGTGTGTGTGTGTGTGTGTGTGTGTGTGTGTGTGTGTGTGTTTCGATGTGGAGCGGGTCACTTCTAACGTTACAGACGTCACATGGCTAATGTTGTCTTCTGTCAGACAAAAGACCTGATACACTGCAGTCCCCTTTAGAACTCCTGTGACAGTTTATTAAACAGAGTTGTGTTCAGTTGGTCCTCCAAGGCCAGGCTGACAGATGCAGCCGTTCATTACAGCTTAGATTACCATATGGCGTTAGACCTGCACACCCAACTCCTCTGCACCTCCCCCCAACGAGAACCTGTCCCAGTGGGCTCTTGTAAGGTTTACAGAGGATAATGGACAGTTGGACAGTTGTCAGCTCCATGGCAGAGACAATGCAGCACCACAAATAGGAAATAAGCTTTCCCCTTCACTCTGACTTAGAGTGTAGCTTTTCTTGTTTCTGTTCAATCAAATAAGAACATTCCATTTGTATAGTTGCTTTCCTGTCTTCACTGTTTGTTAGTGCAAGGTTAAAAGGGAGCAGGAGCCGGATTGCATAAAGAGAAGAAAAAACCTCTGGCTGAGTGTTTGAAAACTTGCCAACAACATATCTGTGGATTTTGTAAAGTGTGAGTTCACTTTTCTTGTTACTGTAATTAACTTAATCTAGTTGAGTTTCAGTGTAATTGCTGGTAATTGAGGAAAGTGTTCAGAGTTAGTGCCTTATAAATAAATGATGTGTTTTTACTGCCATTCTCCCTGCTTTCTGTGTGTGTGTGTGTGTGTGTGTGTGTGTGTGTGTGTGTGTGTGTGTGTGTGTGTGTGTGTGTGTGTGTGTGTGTGTGTGTGTGTGTGTGTGTGTGTGTGTGTGTGTGTGTGTGTGTGTGTGTGTGTGTGTGTGTGTGTGTGTGTGTGTGTGTGTGTGTGTGTGTTGTCTCCGCCAGGCCTAAAGGCATGGCGAGAGAGTATGTTTTACCGTCCCACATTTTTTCCCATTACACCTACAGCTTTTAACCAAACGTCATGCAAATCGGTACACAGTATCTCTATAGTCATGTGATCAACGATTACCCATATTGCATCTGTCCGATTACCCATATTGCATCCTCATTGGCTAAGGTTGGCTTCCAAAGTTTGCAGGATTGGTCCGTTTTGAACAAACTGCCTCCAATCATGAACGCAGCTTGCCATTTCCATAAAATTGCACACGCACATTCCCACTAGGCCGAGGAAGAAATGCCACTTGAACATTTTCAAATCAGCCTCATGGTGGCGCTATAACTGGCCGATTTGCATTTTTAACTATAACTGCACCGATCTGCGTGAAACTTTGCACGCACACTCCCTAGAGGCCAAGGAAAAACATTGGACTGCATTTTTCACATCTGCTTTTTACAGCGCCACCAGGAGGCCGACTTATGTAAAATACATTTTTGGAGATTATTCCTTCAGATTCTGTCCAAAAAACACGCAAATTGGTACACTGCATCTCCATAGTCATGTGATTCTGATGGATCTGTCCGATATTTCATATTCCATCCTATTTGGCTTACAGTGGCTTCCAACGTTTGCAGGATTGGTCAGTTTTAAACAAAATGCCTCAAAACATGAATGCAGTGTGCAATTTCCGTGAAAGATTCCCACTAGGCCGAGGAAGAAATGCCCCCCTTTTCACATTCACATTGGCCTTTATAGCGCTATTGAAAGGGCACGCACGCACGCACGCACGCACGCACGCACGCACGCACGCACGCACACACGCACGCACGCACGCACGCACACACACACACACACACACACACACACACACACACACACACACACACACACACACACACACACACACACACACACATTTTTGCACAGCACACACATCCACACAGTCTCACATAAGCTATAGTTAGCATGCTGAAATAGATGCCATTAAAATCGTGTTTGAATTGACCAAACCTGCCTAGACGTATACAGAAATGAAACGGAAATATGAAGATACAGTTGAAAATGGGTAGAGTGCTCCTTTAACCACCGAAAAAGTAACTGGTATAGAGCTCTGAGGCACTCCGGTCAACCTTATAGGGTTTAATTAAGTGGTTAAGTAAGTAGTAGGCCTAAGTAAGTAAGTGAGTAGGTCGGAGTAGTTTATTGTTGGTATCAGTTGTGGAAGATGGTGTCTATCCCCTTTTCAATGCACTAGACAGCTAGCGCAACACCTACCATCAGAACCCATGAACCTTGTGGTCCAAAGACAGCAGCAGCATTAGAGGGGCAATATCAAAGAGTTATTCTCTGACAACAGAAATAAATCCCACTGAGTTACCATTTAATGAGTTCATTTAATCAAGCCTAATTGCCCACAACTCTTCTTTGTATTGTTATTTCCCATTTGGTCTCTTTCTCTCTCTCTCTCTCTCTCTCTCTCTCTCTCTCATCCCTTCCTCCTTCCTCCTCCAGAGCTCTTGCCACAAACTACTTCAGAGATGTTGTCTCCTGGTACTAGCTAGTATTGACATCTATTCTAGTAAAATAAATGAAAACTCCTCGATGAATACGCAGATAAGGCATCCTCGTTCATTGTTCCATTGATTTATTTCCTATCACTGTTAATAAGTAATTCATTTTACTCTCTTTTTATCTCTGCATGGGCCACTTTAATTTGAGCTGAGGAACCACTGTGTTTTATCAGTCAGCTTCAGGACTGTTTTTAAGCTTCAGAATTCAAATTCTTAATAGCCAAGCAGCAAGCAAATTGATTGTATGTCAAGAGAATCAACATAATATTTGACAAGACGCAACAATGTGCCAATGGTATGTAAACGTGTGTGTGTGTGTGTGTGTGTGTGTGTGTGTGTTTTGTTGGTTTACAGAGCCCCTGTTGTGTCAAATTCAGTCAACACTGGTCCGAATTTTGACAGAGGTTGCTTCAAGTTTCTAAGTGAAAGGAGTAGGATGGCTGCAGACTACAGTGTTGGGAGGAAGTTTTGGTCCCCCGTGGCTCAAACCTATTAGCCAGGTTTCGGGGGCTCCTATAGAGAAGAGAGAATGGCATTCCAGCAGGTCTGTCAGGCGTAGCCATACAGTACCTCCTCCATCCAGATACCCAGAGACTGCATTACACCCTGGTGGGCAGGGATGGAAAACCAATCGAGGATACATTGGGGCGTGGGGGAAAGGTGCTGTATGGTCACTTGGAGCCGCACCGACAGGCAATTTGATATGATGTAGAGGCTCTGTTCTCCCTCCCTCCTCAGTATCACTCCATGTCCTCTAGGATCCTTGCAGGTCTGACCAACCAGAAGCAAGCCACAACACTCGTTCACCATCTCTGATGCTCTCTTGTTCCCTCTCTTTTCCCCAGACCAAAACAATCTGTCTCCCTCACATCCACCGACAGAGAACTGAAACAGAGATGGATTCCATCATGTCTGTAGGGGGAAAAGGGGGAAGGGTGGTGCTCAAATTGAAGTGGGATGTACAGTAGTATATATATAGTTTTCCCCAAATTTCACCAGGTTTGCAGTTTGTGCTGGGTTGAGTCTGTCACTGTAAGAAGGAAGAGCAGTGGAAGGCTTAATGCAGTGAACTAGGATGAGTATCTGATTTGACACAGATTTAGCTCATTCATACTTTGTGATATGACAGTGGCACTTTATGAAGATGAACAGATTAGTATAAAGTTGGCTTGACATAGCAGAGCTGGTATGATGAAATCATCATTTATCTATTTTTAAATGTCACTCTGTGTGTGTGTGTGTGTGTGTGTGTGTGTGTGTGTGTGTGTGTGTGTGTGTGTGTGTGTGTGTGTGTGTGTGTGTGTGTGTGTGTGTGTGTGTGTGTGTGTGTGTGTGTGTGTGTGTGTGTGTGTGTGTACATGAGGGCAAAGTACTACTGGGACGTTTCAGGGATCATCAATGTGTCCGCGGCAAGACTTGGCCTTGTCCTTGGAATTGTTTTAGTTTTTACATAACATTATAATGTTCTTATTTTGATCATAAGACCCAATTACTGACTGTCAGTCTCCAGGTTTTCTTCAGAATATTATGCATGACACTGATTTACCATGACACTATGGCACATTAGGAGTCAGTGGTTCTCTAACTTTTTATTTGTAAACCAAATGGACTTGCAGGGTCCATTTGCTTCCATTTGTGCAGGTCATTTAAGGCTATAGCTCTTCATGTGTTTCTGGTAATATTATTGTCCGCTCATCTGTATGTCCATGGCAAAAATTTAATTTTGACAGAAATGTCCACCACAAGCCAGCATGGCGATGACCCCTACGTTGGACTAATGGGCAGCCTCCCTATGTGCATAGGCGGATTAGGAAGAAACGGGCCCCTGGGCCGAGACACGCAAAAGGCCCCCCCGCCCCCTTTTTTTTGCGGTTAAATCTCGGTTAATAATGGAAATTAATAGGGTTTTTTTCGGTTAAAAACGTCTGTGCACGGCGGCAGATAGGCTAATATAATGCATGTTTTACCTATAACTTAAATACAAAGAAATTGTTCGGTTATATTGCGGTTAATAAGGGAAATTATTAGGTTTTTTTTATGTTAAAATTGTTAAAAAAATATGTTAACATTTTTTTTTATTAAAAAAAAAAAAGGCTCAAGCTCAGGGGCCCCCCTAGCTCAGGGGCCCCTGGGCCTGGGCCCAGTCAGCCCGTTGGGTAATCCTCCTCTGCCTATGTGCATGGAGGTCCATACTGTATGCTTGCTGCTGACAGATTTCAATTGCTCAGCGCTGGTTCTAAATAGATGTTTTTGAAGTTTAATTAAATATTCATGCATTGCTGAACATATTATTTCTAACAAGGCCTTGTTCACAAAGGTGGAACGAAACTTCTTTTTAAAACACACAACAGATCCATACTTGCACAGAAGCTGCACAACACCCTGACTTGTGTAGTGTGTATAATACAGTGCGTCGTTAGGTAGTGTGTAGTTGTGTAGTGTGTAGTTGTGCAGTGTGTAATTGCCCTGGATTGACATTGTATGAAATGTACCGATTTTCTTTTTCTTTTTTCAAGTACCGATTTTCAACCCATTTCTTCACAGCCATTCGTTCATTTATTTTTCTCTCTCCGGAGGAATCATATGTTTTTATTCTGTGGTCCATCCACAGATATCCACTAGTATCTGTGTAGTGCAAGGGATTTTATCTTTTATACAGAGGTACACTTGTTATCAATATTTTATACAGAGGTACACCTGTCAATAAAGTATATAATACAAATTAAAATGCAAGGTGACGTCCAATTTCCTTGGCTCACTACATTATGTGTGTGTCTACTTAGGTCCCGTACGTGAAGGTTGCTCCAGAGGACATTCTGAAGGTTCAGTTCCCCCGCTTCACCACACTGGACATGAGGCCCACCAACACCGACATCAGCCTGGCCGTGGCCGGCCTTCTCACCTTCTTCAACAGCACCACTGCCTGCCTCATCTGTGCACAGGCCGACTGTGAGTGTGCACAGCACAGATATGACATCTAGATGCATCTAGATGCACAAGAGATGGAATGTTCACACCAATCATATTCCAATACTGCCGACTGTTCACATACAGTACCATGCTGCATCTACAGGCAACCTGAAAACTGATAGCTGTGTAAAGCACATGAATACACAAACACAAACACAGACACAGAAACACACGCACGACACACATGTCTTCAACATCTCAATCAACACACACCATTTTGAAGCAGCTGTAACAAATACCACACAGCAAAAAAAATGGGTTACAAAATCGTGGGATAAAATTGTAGTAAAAAAGAAATCAAAAAACAACTACCACACAGCAACCAATTTGATGTGAGAAACCCAGTAAGCTACATTTATTATCCTCCATCTGTTCAATAACAACCTTATCCTTTAGAAATATCAAGCAATGACTTTGCTGCTCTTCCTCCCCATCTGCACAATGTAACTTCAATCATTAATACCAGTGTGCCGCTGACACAGGGGGCGCTCTTATCAAACACCACCTGCTGATCATGTCATGTACAACATCGAGAGAAGACAAAAAGGAATAAGAACAAAGTCAACGGTACCTTTATTGTCACATCACAAGCTTACGGGTGTAAAGAGCGAGTGAAATGTTTGTTTTTGTACAAGATCCAAGTGTTTTGCAGTAAAAAAAAAATGTCTTAAGGGTATAAAAAAACTAAGGAAACAAAGTCTGATAACAAGGCACAATGTAAATACGATGTATGGTCAAAACGAAAATAAGATAAGGCAGAACGTCACAGACTCTTGTGCAAATAGAGACATTTAGAGACATTTAGCCACAGATATAGACTGTGTGACTGTGTGATGACCTATGTTGGCAAGACTGGTATGGCGACAGGGTTCAGCACACGATGGTTGACAGGTGGAAACTGTTATAGTAACACAATTGTTAAAGTATGGTGGAATGGCTTTTGATACATAGGTATAGCTTGCCTTGCCGCTGTAGCGGTGTGAAAAGGCTGTGGCTGGAGTGGTTAGTGTCCTTGATGATATGCTCAGCCTTGGCTATGCACTGCTTCTCGTGTAAAAAAATCAATCCTGGTTTGCTGTGTCATGAAGCCCTAATCCGCCGTGTTGTGTGCCTGTTCCACACCTTCTTGTAGGGTAATGAGCAGTAAAATGACATGCTCCTGGATAAAGTTACAATGACTCTGTGTGACATCGGCTAACATTTCTCCTAATCAGTGCAGAGGTTTTAAGAAAAAGAGTGTGACATATCAGCCATTCGGAGGCTTACATTTGTTTAACAAAACAACAAATGAAACACCACACTCAAACAGCACAGCACAGAAGCAAAGTATGGTCTTTTAACAGTGCATTGTTCCATATAGCTGGCCCGTAGTGGCAAGAAACCTGTGTCCTGCTACATTTTGTCCTTCAGGTTTTCACTACAACCTGCTCAATATACATTTCCCTACAACGTTGTTTTAGTTTCTATAGAACCTGCCAAATATATGCTTCTCTACAACGTCATTTTTAGTTTCTGCTCTCCTCCAACACTCCCTCACTTCACAGCGATCATAGGGCTCACTCATCCTCTCAGGTACGCTTCTGCCTCCTGTCACCACAACAATATGGCCTTGTGTTTGCTCAGCAATCTGCAGTCAGCTATAAAATAACATCAGTATGCTGTAATAAAAAGTTGGTGACATTAGAGAGGTGATTCTTGACTACAGGATACAGTACGAGTGTATTCTGAAAACACTTGCTATATGTTACAGCTGCAAATGGTTGGAAAGAAAATGGAAGTGCAGCATGGAAGCCTTTTTGTCTCCAATGTACCACTTCACTTCTACTCTATACCGCTTGGGGTAGTTCTGTAGTCCTGCATCACAATCGTTGACAACAAAACCATGGCCACCAGAGACAGGCACTGAATCTTGATACAGCTTGTTTCTAGCCACAGAATGCATCTGAAACGAGGCGTAAGAGAATTAGAAGACATCTATCACTGTCAATTATAGAATTTGTAACACCTAATCATCATTTAATAAAGCAATAAGCCCCAAGAGGCCGATGTTTACAGTAATATTAGAACAGCTAAGGAGCCTTGTTAGGCGTGAAATGTACTGTAGTATTGTTTTTTGAGTGCACATCACTTTATGTTTGTTTTGATACTGTTCTGTTTTGATGTTTGATATTTTTCTCCTTTATTGTCTCCGCCAGGCAAAGGCATGGCGAGAGAGTATGTTTTGCACCCTGTCTGTCCGTCCGTGTGTGGGTCCGTGTGTCCGTCTGTCTGACCAGCTAATCTCCGGCACTGTTAGCATGATGGCAGCGAAACTGTGCACACACACTCCCTGGATGCCAATTCAGAACCTCTACCCCAAATGTTTCACATGGGCCTGTTATAGCGCCACCAGGAGGCCGCGTTTTGCACAAAAAAAATTGACAGTACTCCTACAGATTTTGTTCAAACATCACGCAAATCGGTACACAGTATCTCTATAGTCATTAAACAAAACAAGTATTTCAGATTTTTCATTTTCCCGCCTGATTGGTTAAGAATGGCTTCCAAAGTTTTCCACTTGAATTTTTTAAAATCAGCTTCATGGTGGCGCTATAACAGGCCAATTTGTGTTCTTACCTATAACTGCACCGTATGTAAAACTTTTTATGTACACTCCCTAGAGGCCAAGGAAAACCCTCTTGCCCTGCATTTTTCACATCTGCCTTTTATAGCGCCACCAGGAGGCCGACTTATGTAAAACACATTTTTGGATATCACTCCTTCAGATGTTATCCAAATTTCACGCAAATCGGTACACATGATCTCTATAGTCATGTGATCGAGACGGATCTGCTAGATTTTTCATATTCCACCCTGATTGGCTAAGATTGACATCTAAAGTTTGCAAGAGTGGCCCGTTTTGAACAAAATGACGCGAATCATGAAGGCAGGCTACGCAGCGTCCAATTGTGGTGAAACTTTGCCCGCACATTCGCACTACATTGAGGACAATTGCCACCCTTTCTTTTTTTTATATTATTCCTACAGATGTTGTCCAAACATCACGCAAATCTACTTTTTCTCATGGACTACTGGGGTGTACACTAGTATCATAATCAGAAGCCTGCTTAGGTTAACTGCTGTAATTAATCATAATCCACAATGCTGATATTGCATATTATTACTCTGAAGATGTAGGGTGGAGGCTCAGTCAATATCAGTCCTTCTCCAAGAAGTTTCAGATTTTCCCTATAACTCTCCTCCTCAATATTATATTTTATAATATTTGCCAAGTTCCCAGAGTAGGTTTATTGTAGCTGGCACAGCAGGTCCCTGTGGATGAATATTATGTTGGAGTCAGTCAGGTGTATTTCACACTGTAATGCACCTCACAAATTACATTAAACGGCTCTATGGCTAATTAGCCTGGCAACCTGGTACAGTATATGCAGTGACTGATATCTGCTGCTGAGAATGTCTTGATTAAGTTAATTATATTCTAATTAGAGTAAATCTCACTTACCTTACTGGAATCAAGTACTCCATACCTACTCAAATACATGAGACAATCCCTAAGAAGTTGATGCCTTGACAATTGTTTTATTTTATCTTAAATGATTTGAATGAATTCACTACTGGGTGAATGAATATGTCAGAGCAAATTGACACTACAGTACGCCATTTGAGATGAAGTCCTAAAAATAGTGACTTGATTTATCCCTGAACAGTGTTACCTGCCCAATACAAATTAAGGGTTTATGTCAAGCGTCTTTCTGCTTGTGACCCTCAACTGATTTGGAGATGAGGGTCTATGGTTTATATTTTGATTTCAATAGGTCTTTTTATATTTGGTGGACGCTTTAACTTACACAGGCCCTTCACAACTCGATGAGCTATAACTACCTTACTTTAACTTACAAAGGCACACATCAGCCACTACTACTATGCAGACTCTTACTGTTTAGCTACTGTATAAAGTTAAGTTAAAGTGTTGTTTCAATTTACGTACGGTATTAGGCACATACTAATGTAATGTTGTATCCAAGTAGGACAGTGTTTCGTGTGCTAGTTTAGAAATGTTCCTGAAATTATTTTCTGCTCGCAATCATCTAAATCACACAAAAATAACTATTACAGTATGTCTCCAATTAACTGTTTAGAATTTGTTCTGAATAAAGTATCTTTATCCACTTACGTGTGTGTGTGTGTGTGTGTGTGTGTGTGTGTGTGTGTGTGTGTGTGTGTGTGTGTGTGTGTGTGTGTGTGTATGTTTATAGGCTTGTTGAACCTGGAGCGTCTCCTAAGACAGTTCCTCATCTCTAAGGAGACCCTGTCTGTTCGTATGCTAGATGACAGCCAGGACCCCACCCCTCTGCTCAAGGAGATACGAGATGACAAAACTGCCACTATCATCGTAGAGGCCAACGCCACCATGTCACACATCATTCTAGAACGGGTGAGTCTGGTACTCAACATAGAACAATTGTTCATGGATTATAACTAGTCTGAACCATAACACTGGTTCTTTATTCATATAATACATCATCTTACACATTTAAAAACCAGACATCAGATTATGTGGCCTCTCTGTCCAATCTTTAGCTATTTATAGTAAGCTCCTGCAGTGTGTGTGCAGTTTGTTAATAAATCCTTGTCTGTTTTACAAGCTTAGATTTGCAACTATGGCCCGACACCTCTTCATAAATTTCAGGCTTCCATGAGCAGAGGTTGTTCTGTTTCATATGTGTAGGGAGGGACTGAAGAGTTCAAGATGAAGGTCAATGCTGAAAGTAACAGGAAGGGCATAATTTATTTTTCTGCTGCTTTTCATACATTCCTTTCATACAGTACATCCTTTGACCCCTAGATATTTGTATTGTATGCTATATTGTATGTTGCATTACTCTCAGTGAATAATATATACAGGGCATGAATAATACAATATCCCATGCTCTGCCATAATCTATCCAGCAAATTATGAGAGGTAAAGTTGTGAAGTGCTTTTGGCCTTGGCTTGGGCTTAGTGTTTAAAGAACAGAGCTACACAGCACTGGAGCAGAAAAATAGTCTGAAATTAAAAAGCAAATTAATTGAATGTACCCATGTCTGATGTAACACATTACATCAAATTATACGTATAAGAACATTAAATCATCTTGTTTCAATGATTCATACTGTAGCCTTTACGTTACAACACAGTTGATTGGAAAAATGTGATAGTGGATACGATACGTTGGTGTACATTAACATTAATTAACTGTTCTTGTGTATTTTAATACATACTGTACATTATGCAATGGATCAAAGCATGCTTTTTCTTCATACCGTGAACTCTGTGAAGTCATTCTACATGTCTTAGGCGCCGTGTCCACTGAGAATGCTTTTTGAGCATAAACCATTCACTCTGGGGTCAATGGTCTAGTTTAGTCCTAGATATCACTTCTAGTCCTCGTTCTAGCTGCCTGTAGAAGCCATTCACAGGCTAGTAAAAACAACATTTGCACATTTCTGTATCATCTGCAATTATTTGTTTCCTGATCTATTTTCTATATTATTTCAAAGGGACACACACACGCACGCACACACACACGCGCGCCCACGCACGCACAAACACAAAATATACACATAATAAGTGCTCTGGTTGACCACATCTGTACTGACCCAATTTGTTTCCCTGGGGGAAAAATAAATAAATAAACCTAAAATGCTGACACTGAGCAGGTGCTCAAAAAACATTCATGGAAAAATTATTGTAAGTGGAACACCCATATGACATATAAAAGAACAGATATGCCCTGTCTGGTGCACACATTCATGCCAATGACCCAATTACACTGTGCTGCACTATGTGTTCTGCACTTGGCCCAGAGCTGCATCATGCACCCTTCAGCATTGGACCGTTTCATAACAGAGTAAACACAACTGCAGCTAATCAAATTAATAGTGGGTACATTTGATTTAGGTGTACCAGTGTAGCGAGCATTGTGTCATGATCTGTTTCCCTGTTATGTTCTCTTTTTTTTTGTAGTAACATACATTTTATTTTGTTTAATTGTTGTAGATAGGTTTTATTTCACAGCTATGTTAATTTTATGTTGTAGTACTCTAGTGGGTTTCCTGTTTTCCTTTGTACTGTTGCCTGTCTTGACTCTCCCGTCTCATGACTCACATTCCCCTTCAACCAATCATGTGCTAGTTGTTAAACTTATTCACCTGTATCCTGTTAGCTCCAGCCAATCCTGTTCTACTTGTTAATGTTGTTCACCTGTGTCCTGTTACTTCTGTGTGTATATATAATCCCCTGCTTTTGTTGTTTGTTGTCAGATCCAAATTCATGACTGTATTTGTTTTATCAGCACTTATCTCCCTTTGCCTCTATATTTGCTTGCCCTTTATGGACTTGTTGTTTGGACTGTCAGTAATTTAATATTTTCAAACTTCAACATTTCAGTAGAGCCAGGTGCTAAAAAATGAAAATGCTATTTATCAGCACCTGGCTCCTTTGAATATGTTTTTAGCCCCATGGGGGGAGGATGTAATGAAGGTTTAATTAGAGATTTACTCATAAGTGCAGTATAAGTTAAAACATGAAATGTGTATATATATATTTTTTTCTTTTTTTTACCAATGTATGTTAGTAGATATAACTAAATGAAATCCTAATGTGCATTGCACCAATATCAAAAAGCAGCAAACAGAGCTGTACATTGTTCTTTTTGCAAATGTTATTTAAATCAAACTAAACTGTTAACCTCATCCTTCGGAACGGCTTCTCAGTATGACTTTGATGTAATGAAATTATAAGTCTGGGTTTAGAGCTGCATACTATTACAGCACAGTAAAAATAATTGATCTATTGAGAGTCATTGTTAGATAAGAACGTGTCTGGTCTTATCAAGATGTCATTTTGATCTCCCTGTGTTAAATGGGGATAGAGTTACACAAAGTCACTGACTTCACTCTTTTTATCCCCATCTTCCCTTTTCTTCCCCTCCTCCTCTCCCTCACTCCCTTCTGTCTTTCCCTTGCCTCCATCTTAAATGTCTTTCTCTGCAGGCGTCAGAGCTGGGAATGCTGTCTGTCTACTACACATACATCTTCACCTCTATGGTAAGGAAATGGGACACAGGGAACAGACTATTGGATATTGGGAGTAAAGACCTGGAGGTTCTTAGACAGACAGACAGACAGACAGACAGACAGACAGACAGACAGACAGACAGACAGACAGACTCCTCAAAATGACAGTAGTCAGGCAGCACTTAAATTACGGTCAATGCTGAGATTGAAGGAAATGAACGATAAAAATATAGAATCAGGGAGATTGTTGGAAGAAGGATGACATTTAAAGAGGGCTGGATAAACCTTACCGACACCGCTCAATTATTACCTGAATTCAAAAGAATGGCATTAACCTGGTATCTAAAAATAAGGATCTTTTGGTATGATGGGCTGATCCACAAGAGTTACTGTAGGATTTCAAAGTTGGCAGCTTGAAGACAGAAAATCCAGTGCTATGGAATAATCCTTCAATTTTCCCCCTGGCAGCTCCCTAATGGAAATGAATGAGGTCGGGAACACTTTGCTCTAATGGTGCTATGGGGATGATTCATATCAACCTGATTTATGACTCATTAATGTCCCTATCCACATGTCTCCTCCTGGTGTGGTTAAAATCCTCAGAAAAATCACCCCTTTTCAATGAACGTCAAATATTTTTCTCCCTTCAAAAATGTCCCTAAAGGAGGATTTGTAGTACCTCTTATCCTTGCTCTCTTTGCCCTCATTTAGTGTTCCAGTACTTATGAATGTATGTAATATGTTGGATCCTCCAGAATTTGACTAATCCGACAAGCAGGGTTTGATTTGCTGGGGGTTTGGGGGGGGAATTGGGAATACCTTCTGATGTTGTAACATCATAAGGTATTATATTATGTATGTGTCTCTTCAAAACCAGATACATTTTTTTCTTCCTGACATGACAGCAATACACTTCCGTACTAGCCTGGTTCCAGACGAATCTGCCTTGGCAAAATTGCATTGCACTTTAGCCCTCGGCAGATTAGGTCTGGCCCCCCTCAATAGAGATTTAATTTCTCTCCCTCCGAAGTTGTGAGGGACCAATCAGGGCCCAGTATCCAAATGTGGGCGGGCTTATCACCTTATTTGGAGCAATGATGACGTACAATGCAGGAGACTCATTTTCAGTTTTTCACAACAAAGATGGACGCCGCCATAGCATCAGTAAACGTGCTAGAAAATATTTCTTTTCTAAAAGACGAACAAACAATTGCCCTTAAAGCTTTTGTTGGAAAGAAAGATCTGTTAAGAATAGTTTCATCTGGTTACCAGACTAAATACGAGTGGAGCTAGCTTTCGTTGTTTATTATTTCAGCACCGGCGCTTGTGTGTGACGTAGCAGGAAGCACTGCTCTGATTGGTTTTAGGTCTAACCAATAGAGTCCGTTTGGCTTTTTGTAACCGCCCCTTGGAAAAAAATCTATCGCTGAGAGGGACCAGACTAATATCCACGAAGTGTGTCGTGTGATATTGTCTGGCCACGCGAGGCTACTTCCATACTGTGTGTGTGTGTGTGTGTGCGTGTGCGTGCCCGTACGTGTTCTATTATAATTCCATAAAAACCTTTAGCTGCTGAGTGTTTGGAACATAGTGACATGTTCTTAAGGCAAAGTCGTTGAAGTTGATCATTGGTATGATCTGGGGTCAGCTCCTCATCTCATATTTGAGTTGGGGTGTTTTTTTTACCAAGTTCAATATGTGGGTTGTGGCATTGTTAAAAGGACAACTATCAGACACAGAACATTCTCTAGGGTAGGCCTACTGTATATAATTCTCTAGCGCATTTAAGAGCAAAAACCTAAAAATCTTTGAAGGGAATTTCACAAACAACGCTGTCAATATGAGTTGCCACATACAATCCATTTCTGGTCCCATCTCTTATCCATTACTTTGATCTCTTTCCACACCATCTCCTCTTATCTCCACCACCTTGCACACTCCCTTTCATCGCCCCTCTCTCTCTCTCTCCTAATCTTCCCCACCTCACCACTCCTTCTTTCACTATCTTCTATTTTCTCCTCTTCTCTCACTCCACCCATCTGTAATGGTGACACCACAGTGACTAACGACATGCCAGGCCACTGCCCTGCCTAATCTGTTTCCCCTGAATCATTTTGAGATGTTCCTCAAACCGGCCTCTCTCACCATCTCTAAACAGCGCTTCACAGTGTGGCCATTTCCTGCTTTCTGTTCCTTGTCATTCGTCATGTTTTCCGTCTGTTTTGCTCAACACTGTTGTTGTTCATTGTTGTTGTTTTGGAACCATCGCTGAGAGTTTCTGGGTATGAGTGATGAAAGACAGAGAAGGTGTGGCAATGACAGATTCTGAAGAATTACAGCAATGAGCCTCATGAACGCTGTATTATATTTCATCACCAGTTGGTTTATGCACGGTATTTACATCTATTATCTCTTTGTGTCTGTCTCACCCTCTTTTTTTCTTTTTTTTTTGCAATGAGGCTCATGTACATGGAGCAGATTGTCTTTCCAAAGACCTATTACCTATTTTACCTCATTTAAATACATGTAAATGGCATATGAGCACCAAGCCGCTATTTGCTTGGCAGCGCCACAGCGCATTTAGGGGTGCATTTTACCCTTTACCCTTTGCAGTTTATTTTGATCGCATTTGTGCGGGTTTAGTGGCAGCAAAAGCCACACAATCCTTGTCAACCCTCAGAGTTAAAGGACTGCTAAGGATTTTGCAGTGCATGCGTACGTACGCACGCACGCATATTACCTTCCATGACAAATCTGTTAATTAAGTATTATTGTCTGTAGTCCAAAGATGGAGAGGAGAGAATGACCACCAGTAGAGCTAAAGATCTAAATCCCATGCCATGTGCTTCTTGCTACATTAACTACGCTGATGTTCCAAGCATGGGCCAACGATAATACACATTAAAGAATAATCAAGAAACAAGCATCCGCTTAAGTTAATGTGGCATACTAGAATTAGACATGCAGGTAGCAGAATCTATCCAACAGTCTTTTGTTTTCATTATTTGGCACACAAAAGCTCTTGAAACAATTTTATTTTTTGTTTCCTGTTAAGTCCACTTAACTTAACCAGTACTAATACCAGACATACTGCTCTTTAATGAGAGCTCTAATGGAAATCTGACCACTTGAGGGGGTAAAGCCTGTCCATGTGGAGGTGCAGGGAAGCTCGACTGGAGGTTTTTATTTGATTTTCTTATACTACAGATGTACTGACAGATATGTCAGTAACTGACATCCCAAAGCTTCCATAATTGTACTGCAGCCATGCAGAGCAGGGGTGGGCCTAATATGTTTTCCAGAGGGGCCATATACTGACTTTAAAGGCAGGGTAAGTGATATATTTTGGTTAAAACAAAACGTTTTTTATTAAAAGGTTAAAGCACTATATTCTGATAGTAATCATTGCTATAGAGTGTTTGTTCAGTCACAGGGGTCTCCCCATCTCTCCAGCTCTTTAATAAACAGAAAATTAATTTTCAGGTAGGTGACAACATTTATCAGCTTCATTTTTATAGTGTTCCAGTTCCAATTTGTTCAGCTCATTTCTTTGTGTCACCACTTCCAATTTCACTTGACTTTCTGACTGTGTTCTCTATCCTGATTGGATAAAATTGGTATCCTGACCTGCATTTTCTGTTTAATAAAGAGCTGGAGAGACATGGAGACTGTTACTGAACAAACACTCTACAGCAATGACTACTATCAGAATATAGAGCTATTTAACACTTATTTTGACCAAAATCACTTACCCTACCTTTAATGAAGAGAGCAAAGGCCGAAGGGCCACACATTGGACAATTGAATTGAAACTTGAGACACATTATTGCTGAATTAAGTTAGAACTGCTTGAGTTTGGTCGACGCGACAGATTGATTTACGATAAGCTATTTGCCATAAGCTATTTGCCAGGACCGAGCTTCACAACACATATTTATGCTTATAATGCTTCACATTACAGCTGTATGTGTCACTCTGGCAGTAAAAAGCCTGGGTACTGAGGCAACTCTGGCAATGATGGAAGAAGTACTCACATGTTTTACTTAAGTAAAAGTATTAATACTGCAATGTAGATATACTTTGTTAAAAGTAGAAGTCCCGTATGCAAAATGTACAAGTAAAAGTACAAAAGTATTGGCATCAAAATACACTTAAAGTATCAAAAGTAAAAGTACTCATTGTACAGAATGTCCCATTTCACAAGTTCAAAATGTATACAATTAAAAAATCTTTTGAAAATAGCCAATCTACAAGCTCTCAATGTGTCGCATTGAGACACATTGTGAGCTTGTAGATCGGCTATTTCCAAATGGTAATAATATATATAGGGCTGAAGTGGTTAGTGCATGTTTTGTAATAATTATAAAAATCTACAAAGTAACTAGTAACTCACGTTTTCATATAATTGTAGTGGATCAAAAGTACAATATTTCCCTCTGAGATGTAGTGGAGTAGAAGAAAAAAGTATTGAAAATGTAAAATAATGAAGAAAGTCAAAATACCTCAGAATACTTAAGTACAGTACTTGAGTACATGTACTCCGTTACTTTACACTATTGCACTCTGGTGTACGGTGAGGCTACAATTAAAAGCTTACTTAAAGCACTTGAATGCAAATCAACTGTCATGTATTGCTGTTGTTGTTTTAAGAAAATGGAGTATATTGTTTGCATAGTGTACAAATTACCAAAAATAAAAACCTGCAAAGGGAATGCAGTATCAACTTTTACTATATCTAGCCAGCTGTCTGATTTTCACCACTTCATAGGTCACTGATGAAACACATTGCATTATGGACTCAAGGCAGACTGTTTCGCAATCATTAAAAAAAAATGTACATGGCTTGGTTGAATATTTGATTCTGATTGGTCAATCATAACAGCTCGTATAACAGACCGTTGTTTTATCAAACACTCAGAGCACCTGCTCACTGATTTTATGCTGTATCCAACACGGCAGCCATGTAAACACACACCATGTAATTTACAGCTAAATGTTGCCCTCAAGAACTTTTTTGAAAACATTTGAATCGAGAACTAGACAATGCAGTAACTAAAACTTTATTCTATTTGATCAACACTCTCTGTTGTTTTTTGAGGCGACCGTGCACCTCGCATACATTTATGGAATACTTCTGTAAGCAAGGAACTACTTAGTTTTGTTGTTGCTATTGGGTCAATTTATTAATTTATTAATTAAGTACAGTAGCTGTGTAATAAGCTTCGCCTTGGGGTTTAATCATCCTGTCAGGGTTTATTTCTCAACAATGACCGCCGCGCCGTCAATTATCCCGTGCATATTTATACCTGCATTAATTGAGTATGTACTGAACTTGTAAATATGAATTGCCATTGAGTTGCCGCTGAGAATTGAGTTATATTAATTTATCTCAAAATCCAAGACAATGCTGCCTTGTATAATTATATAAATGGCATACTATATTATATATTATTACATATAATTACGGCTTTACAGCCACTCTAAGCCTAGTTTAGGCTGTATAAGACAAGCTATGGCTCATGGCTCATGGACGGCTCACTGTCAAAGCTATGAGACATTAATGACACGTTGTCAGCCGCCAGACATTTCAGGAGATATGAGCCAAGTGACTGCCTGTGAGACGTCCCAAATGACATCCATGAGCCAAAAATAAATTGTAGATGAAAGCAAAAATACATATCAAACTACCTCCAATATACAAGCCCCCTCTCTCGCAGTGTGAAACACAGCACACCTGTTCACACAGACACAAACACACCTCATTGGACAATCTCTCACAGTCTTCATTCCACGGCTTCTATCTGAGTGATTTGTATCCTGTAATCCAAGCTTGTCGGGCAGGATTGAATAAATCTCGTGGGCTCGGCGGCGGTGGCCCATCGTATGTCGACGGGACGCCCGATGTCATTTGAAGGTTAAAAAAGCACAGGATTGGGCCTAATGTAGCCTGCCAGGCCACATTGGTTGCGCTGTTGTGCATCATAACTCTGAGCCTTGATAGAGGCACTTCCACATGCACTGGCAACCACGCAATGTGTCCACAGAAGCATGAAAACATGCACACACTCACTGACACATGCATGCACGCGCAGACAGACAGACAGACAGACAGACAGTTTCCCACATGGCTGGTTGACATATTATCTGCCATCAATTCCACCCCTCGTCCCCGCTGCCTGTTTGTTTTTGTTCTTCATGATTCATTTATCTACACACACACACACACACACACACACACACACACACACACACACACACACACACACACACACACACACACACACACACACACACACACACACGATCCTTCTTGTCACTGCCTTCATTGTCATGCAGCCCTGTCTGAAAGGCTGCCAACACACACACATACACATACACACACACACACACACACACACACACACACACACACACACACACACACTCTAACTAGCTAAATTGAGGTGGAGACACCCACACACATTTTGCGATGCACTATAAATAAATAAAATAGACCCTTTATGTCTTTCTGTGTCTCTAATTTCTTTGTTTCTGTAATTACAACTCTTATTTTTAAAACATTGTCAATCCTGTTCTCACTACTCACTCTTTCATTCTATGCTATTAAATGTTGTGTAATGTAAAATTAGTTAAAATTTTGCTTTTGTTGATGTCAAAATGTTTGACTCTCTCTCTCTCTCTCTCTCTGGTTGTCTCCACCAGGCCGAAAGGCATGGCGAGAGAGTATGTTTTCCACCCCGTCCGTCCGTCCGTCCGTCCGTCCGTGTGTGTGTGTGTGTGTGTGTGTGTGTGTGTGTGTCCGTCCGTCTGTGATCAGCTAATCTCTGCCAACGTTGGCTTGATCACAGCGCCACTGTGCACACACACTCCCTGGATGCCAATTCAGAACCTTTGCCCCAAATTTTTCTCATGGGCCTTTAATAGCGCCACCAGGAGGCCGATTTGTGCAAAACATATTTTTTGACTGTACTCCTACAGATTTTGAACAAAAATCCTGCAAATCGGTACACAGTATCTCTATAATAGTCATTAAACGAAACGGATCTTTCAGATTTCTCATATTCCATCCTGATTGGCTAAAAATGTCTTCCAAAGTTTGCAGGAGTGCTCCGTTTTGAACAAAATGCCTCAAATCATGAACACAGCATGCAATTTCTGTGAAATTTTGCACGCACATTCCCATTAGGCCGAGGAAGAACTACCATTGGATTTTTTTCAAATCAGCTTCATGGTGGCGCTATAACAGGCCGATTCGTGTTTTTACCTATAATTGCACCGATCTGTGTAAAACTTTGTATGCACACTCCCTAGAGTGTGCATACAAAGCATAAAAACCTTTGCCCTGCATTTTTCACATCTGCCTATTATAGCGCCACCAGGAGGCCGACTTATGTAAAACACATTATTTTATATTACTCCTTCCAATTTTATCCAAATTTCACACAAATCGGTACACATGATCTCTATAGTCATGTGATCATGACGGATGTGTTTGATTTTTCATATTCCATACTGATTGGCTAAGATTGACATCTAAAGTTTGCAATACTGGCTTGTTTTGAACAAAATTCCGCAAATCATGAACGCACCGTCCAATTGCGCTCAAACTTTGCACGCATATTCACATTATGTTGAGGAACAAATGCCACCCTTTTAACATTGGCCTGTTATAGCGCCGCCAACAGGTCTAATTTAGCGAAACACATGTTTTTAACAAAATGCCTCAAATCATGAATGCAGTCAGTGTCCGATTGTCGTGCAAGGCCTAAGAAGAAATGGCACCCTTTTCACGTTGGCCTATTATAGCGCCACCAGGAGGCCACAATAGCCTACCTGACCTGGCGGAGACCTGTGCTCCGAGGAGCACTTTTTCTAGTTTTGTTTCATTCCCTCCTGACTGCCAGAAGGCAGTTAACAGTAGTGAATAATGCCTCTCGCGCTCCACGCAGGTCGAGTCTTAATATAAACAGTCATGTGACGCGTAGGCTACCTGTGCGTCCGCCGTCCCGGCTACATAAGCACATGATAACCTACGCGCGGCCTCTTTGAACTTCTCGCTACCTGGCGTGCATCGCGGGTAGGTATTGCTCCGGAGAATCCGTGCATCGGATCTTTGTTTTGCAGGTCCAAAGAGAGTAAGATACTACGTGTTGTTTGGTGAGTTGACATCCTGCCTGTGATCGTTGTCGAGAGCGCAATGTATTGCCCTCTTAAGGCTGTGGTTGTCAAACTATCTCCTCCTCTTTCTTTATCTATCGGGAGGATTTTTGAGCGTGGCTCGCTCACCAGCTACACACACTGTCTTACACAGAGTGTTGTGATAGTGATTCATCCACACTGGGTGTCGGTCGCGTGCTGTGGGCTGCCCACCGCACTCGCCTGATTTACCTGGCTATAATAGCTTGTTTGATTAATTAAAAAATAAATTAATTAAAAAGTTAAATTGATTAAAAAAATGTATCAAAAATAATAATCAATTAATTAAAAGTTACTGGAAGTTCCTGACGCGTACTGTGGATGCACAGTTCTCGCTAGGATTGCCTGGTTAAACACCTGATTGACATTTAAGCTGTTCTAAACTGTCGAAGGTGAGTAGAGTATCAAATCTGCTGGACGTTCTGGTTAGTGTTCAGATTTCCTAGCCTGATAAGCTAACAGCAAGCTACTTTAGCCTGACTGATTAGCTACACTTTGTGATTGTTGCTGGAGGTTACTAACGTGTTCTGTAATTGTACAGCTCTCGCTGGTATTGCCTGGCTATACAACTGACTTGATATGGAGTGTTCGTCCTGCAAAGTTCACCTTCAGGTCGAGGACGGCCATGAATTGTGTCTATCATGCTTGGGTATCGGTCATCTCAAGGAAGCTCTGACTGACCAGGCATGCATGAATTGTAGCGTCCTGCCACACTCTGTGAGAGAGGCCAGGCTGCATGGGGTGGAGAATCTCCTTTACAGGGGAGACCTTCCACCCTCTGGGGTCCCTTCCGGTGGGAAGATTCTTAGAGGCCGCGCGTAGGCTATCACGTGCTTATGTAGCCGGCACGGCGGACGCACAGGTAGCCTACACGTCACATGACTTTGTTTATATTAAGACTCGACCTCCGCGGAGCGCGAGAGGCATTATTCACTACTGTTAACTGCCTACTGGTAGTCATCCAGGAATTCACAAAACCATAGTTACATTCGTAACTTCCGTTAGTCATGATAACATGAGGTGATAAATAACCACTGTGACTGCAAATTATTGGAATTTAATTATTTCCCCTCCACAGCTTACAGAATGTGAAGCTCATATTTCCCTGTTTAGACACAGAGTTTGTGAATCAATCAACTGAAACTAATAGAAAAGGTAATTAGCTGTGTTGAAAGCAACAATGGAGAAAAGCATCCAGTCATAATGCAAACTATTTCATTATATTATTGCAATAGAAAATATAGGACAGGATGTGTTTTACTATACATCTGCTTACTGCTGATGTGTGACGCAGATTTCAACTTACTTTAAATTGCTGCTATGAATTGGCTAAGGGTAATACATATCTTTTTCTTTTACAGGATAATAGAAACTTTTAAAACCTCAGAGCCAGCCCTTGTGAGCAGGAACACATTGTATTTGATGGAACTAATGCTGGGGACACATTAATTAAGTAGTCAACCTCATCTCTCTCAGCAAGACCCATCTAAGGATAATTGATTATTTGTAATAGGTATGAATTTATTGACTGACTTCTGGACATGTGGACATGCTTGACTTGTCTGAATTGTCCAGCAGTGCAATCCAGGATTAGAGACCCTCACAGACTGTGAACACTAATTTATGCTGGATGAATGGTGATAATAGCATTTGTCCCATTAGTATATGGCTGGTGATTATCAGTATGCACAAACAACCTGATAATGGAAAACATCATCAGCTTGTTTCCATTATTATCAAATTAGCAAATAGTGTAATATGCATGTATGCATGCATGTGTACTGTATTGTACATGCACATGTGTGTTTTTTTTACATTATCATGTGTCAAGCAACATTAGTGATGTTCACAGCCATTATGTTAACATCTGCACTGTTTGAATCAACCTGATGGAGCTTTCATTACCAGTATTGTGATTATCAGTGCACCAGGCCAAGAAAGGCAGACACCCTGGTCGATACACAGCTATGTCTAGATGATTGCAGAGGAGTGATTGATCAGGATGAAGAAGAGGAGATGGAAAATGCAATACTTTTTCCCCCCTCTCTGTAGTTCTCTTGTATGTCCTGTCTTGTAGACAATTGTGGATGGTTATTGAGTCACAGGAAAGGCATTCATCTTGGATCACAAAGGACTTCTAACAGCATAGATGTGTCACGGAGGTCCAACACAATTATAATTTACAATTTAGGCATTCACAAACTGCCAATACAAAAGTGCCAAACAAACTGCGATATCTAAATAAATTATATGAACCCTCGTCAACAAATGATGGGGAATAAATACATGAATAGTCACATGAATAGAGTGCAAAGAAAACAATAAAACAATTAAGTGCTACAACAGGTAAACATCAAACCTAGCATCCTTCTATAAATTCATAAAGTCTCTGTCTCTCTGCCCTTCGTTAATCTCGAGAAGACCCAACCGATCGACCCTTGTGTTTCGCCGAGGACCCAAGAGAGTGTGCTGCCCGGCGTGAAGTCGGTCGGATCAGCGGTTGTCCAGAACAGGCGATCTGACATATATATAGGTATATTATACGGACATCCGGCTTACCAGAACGCTGATCCGACCGATATGCCCCATATGGGCGGACGGACATACGTACAGGCGGACGGACGGACGGACGGACGGGTACAGCGGGTACAATGGGTATTGCATAACTGGGTGGGTATTGCATTCCCAACTTGCATAGTTCCTGACTAAATAATAATATTAGCATTTGTGGATAAGCAAACGGTGTGTATAAATATGATATGTGAACAAGTAACCAACAGACATCTGCATAGCATAACTAGCATCTATTCAAATAGTCAACAATAATTGAAACAAGAAAATAAGGAGTGCGAGGGGGTGAGGTCGAGTCTGAAGAGGTGAGTTTTCAGACTGCGGCTGAAAATGGGGAGTGAGTCTGCAGTCCTGACTGAGGAGGAGAGGTCATTATACAGCTTTGGAGCCAGCAAGGTGAAACGTCTAGGACGTTTGGAGTGTCGGGCTGTAGATGTCCTGTGTTAGCTGATCCAACTGTGTGGAAAGGAGTGTTGGGGTGGATCAAGTCACATAGGTGGTGGGGGGGGGGGGGGGGGGGGTTATGTCCTCGATTGCCTTGTAGGTCATCTCCAGTGTTTTGAATTAGATGCAGGCAGAAACTCATATTTTAGCTTTTTTCTCTGTTGTAAATAATCAATATTGGGGCACATGTTGGACTGTAATCAATATGTATTTTAAGGCATATTGATATTGTGATTAATAAAATGTATGCACTTTTGTCAGCTTTGTGGGTGTTCTGCCATGTCTTACAGATAGTATACAGTAACAGTAGTGTATGTGGTGCAATTATGCAAAAAATGTACTGTATGTTAATTGACAAACGCGACCTGCTACAGTATATTTCTGATTAATGACTGTTTGAGAGTTATCAACATGTGCACATGGACACAATGTGCTTTCTGAACATCAATGATGAATGTTGCAATCGTTTGTATGTGGTGAAATCCCACACACATTTGCTAAATCATTTTATTTTAAGTGGTACAGGGCTCTGCTGTCTCCTTGTCATGGGCAGTTCATTCTGATGCAGACACTAGTAAAGTAGGTTTGGTCCTCAAATAATTGTCTTTGTAGAGATGAAGGGCTCTGCTGTCTCCTTGTCATGGGCAGTTCATTCTGATGCAGACACTAGTAAAGTGGGTCTGGTCCTCAAATTGCCTGATAGGAGGTCACTTGGCCTTGATGGGAAAGTCTCAAGAGATCGATAGGAACCACTCAGGACTTCACTGAGATGAGCATGCGTTTAGATGGAGTCTCATCTCCATTACCTGCAGCTCCTCCATCTGTCTTGTTGTTTTTCTACTTCTTAATATCCCCCCACACACACGCACGAGCGCACGCACGCACGCACGCACACGCGCGCGCACGCACACACACACACACACACACACACACTTCTGCAATCTCTGATGTCATGCAACTAAGCCTTGCAGAATAAATCAGCTTTGTGCTTTGAGCAGCTCAACAACATTTTGTTTGTTTTGCTATCCAGCTTCTCATTTAGAAAAGTCATTCATTTAGTGATGTAAAGAACATCGTTTCTCTGAAGGGTCTTGTTTAAAATCTTCTTAAGCCTTTTTTCTAAATTCCTCAGTAAGAATCTGAGGGGATTTGAATGAATAGTTTGCAAAAAGACAGCATTTTCCAGATTCTAAACATATGCTGATGTGTGCAATATTCATGGTGTTCGAAGATTCTACCAGTCCAAGAATGATTCTGGGCATAAGGTTTGCTTCACAAACAGGCTGTTATTGTGAGAGGGTCTGACATAATTCCATGAATAACGGTTTTGAAATGGGTCATTTATTCCCAAGCCTCAACGGGAATGAGGCCAGATTGTTTTGTATTCACCCATTAAATAATTTGAAATCCATTTTGAATTAACAACATACGATACTCTCCCCTAAGATTCATGAAAAATGGGTTTCATGGTCGTCTTTCACGGAAGAAAGACCAATTGGATTATTGAAGATGATATAACTGTCAAGTTACTGACCTGTGCAAGAATGATGTGTTAGAACTGTCCTTGTTGCACGTGTCCACACTATTTCTCTGCAGCGTTGACTGAAATCATATTTCAGTGCAAAGTCATAGCTGACTGAATATTATTCAGTTCGTTCAAACCACCAAATTCATTATAAAGCTGGAATACTGTGACAGCTTCAACGTTCCCTATAGTCTTTGACTACACTTCTGGACAATTCCAAATTCAACAGCATGACCCTATGGCCTACTTGGGTAGTTGGTATATCATAGTTTGTGAGTATAGTACAGTATATCATAGTGAGATGGTAAAATTGTGTGTCAGTGTGTCTAGTTGTTTCTTCTGCATTATTCTACGGATTTGCAGAGGTTTACAATAATCTGTTCATGAGCGTGGAGGTTTTTGTTACTTGTGTGTGTATTTGTTATTTATGTGTGGATGTGGTTGGGTGGCTGTGGGATTTTGTGGAATTTGAGGACGTGTGTGGAGGGGGGTTGGGGGGGTTATATGCACAAGGATAAACGGTAGAGCTCTGCTGGAATTGTTGCCGCCGCGACCCGACTCCGGATAAGCGTTAGAAGATGGATGGATGGATGAAATATCAGCTGTATTATTACGGGGCCAGAGCTCTGCTCTGGAACCGTATTGTTATTGGCAGTATTCTGTCACTTCTTCTTCTTCTGCCACTTTTCGCAGTTCTGGCTGAACCGTGCAGTCGCTTTTTACGAAACTCGGCCATATGGTAGATGGTCATGAAAAACGATCAAAAAATAATTCTCACAATCTTTCGTCAAAAGGTGGCGCTATAGCACTCAATTGAAAATGCCAACTTCGAACAGGTACAACTCATGCCCTGTTTGACCTACAGCCATGAAACTTGGATACACATATGCGTCTCCTCATGCTGAACAACTTTCACCCTCTGACTTTTGACCTCTGACCTTTAGATCTCCCACCATTTTGAATTATATGAAAAACAGTCATTGGCTCCTAACTTCTGCATTTTTTCACTTATGGAAAATCCGTTGGAAATTTTTGTAGGCAGAGGTCCAAAGTTCAAGTGTGAAACGTTTCGTGCAGATTGCTCAAAAATCCCAGGAGGAGATAGATTTTAACTATTACAGTTTTATGAAAATTATTCATCTGTGCCTAAAACATACATGCAGACTCACATTTCTTTGAAACTTTGCAGAAATGTACAGGGTCATTCCAAATATCACAGAAACCAATCTTACTCCAATTGGCCAAAAGGGGGCGCTATAGCAATTTTTTGAAAAGGCAGACTTTAAACAGGCATAAGTCATGCCTCGTTTGGCCGAAAGTCGTGAAACTTGCTTACACATGTGCCTTGACTCATGAGGAACACACGTATCGATTTGACCATTAAGCTCCGCCCTTAGATTTTCCGCAATTTTGAGCAGTTTGAAAAATACTTGTTTTTGCCAGTTCTGGCTTAACCGTGCATACGCTTTTTACGAAACTCGGCCATATGGTAGATGCTCATGAAAAACTACCAAGAAATAATTCTCACACTCATTCGTCAAAGGGTGGCGCTATAGCACTCAATTGAAAGTGCCAACTTTGAACAGGTACAACTCATGCCCTGTTTGACCTACAACCATGAAACTTCGATACACACATGCGTCTCTTCATGCCCGACAACTTTCGTGGTCTGACTTTTGACCTCTGACCTTTAGATCGCCCACCATTTTGAATTATATGAAAAACAGCCATTGGCTCATAACTTCTGCATTTTTTCACTTATGGAAAATCCGTTGGAAATTTTTGTAGGCAGAGGTCCAAAGTTCAAGTGTGAAACGTTTCGTGCAGATTGCTCAAAAATCCCAGGAGGAGATAGATTTTAACTATTACAGTTTTATGAAAATTATTCATCTGTGCCTAAAACATACATGCAGACTCACATTTCTTTGAAACTTTGCAGAAATGTACAGGGTCATTCCAAATATCACAGAAACCAATCTTACTCCAATTGGCCAAAAGGGGGCGCTATAGCAATTTTTTGAAAAGGCAGACTTTAAACAGGCATAAGTCATGCCTCGTTTGGCCGAAAGTCGTGAAACTTGCTTACACATGTGCCTTGACTCATGAGGAACACACGTATCGATTTGACCATTAAGCTCCGCCCTTAGATTTTCCGCAATTTTGAGCAGTTTGAAAAATACTTGTTTTTGCCAGTTCTGGCTTAACCGTGCATACGCTTTTTACGAAACTCGGCCATATGGTAGATGCTCATGAAAAACTACCAAGAAATAATTCTCACACTCATTCGTCAAAGGGTGGCGCTATAGCACTCAATTGAAAGTGCCAACTTTGAACAGGTACAACTCATGCCCTGTTTGACCTACAACCATGAAACTTCGATACACACATGCGTCTCTTCATGCCCGACAACTTTCGTGGTCTGACTTTTGACCTCTGACCTTTAGATCGCCCACCATTTTGAATTATATGAAAAACAGCCATTGGCTCATAACTTCTGCATTTTTTCACTTATGGAAAATCCGTTGGAAATTTTTGTAGGCAGAGGTCCAAAGTTCAAGTGTTAAACGTTTCGTGCAGATTGCTCAAAAATCCCAGGAGGAGATAGATTTTAACTATTACAGTTTTATGAAAATTATTCATCTGTGCCTAAAACATACATGCAGACTCACATTTCTTTGAAACTTTGCAGAAATGTACAGGGTCATTCCAAATATCACTGAAACCAATCTTACTCCAATTGGCCAAAAGGGGGCGCTATAGCAATTTTTTGAAAAGGCAGACTTTAAACAGGCATAAGTCATGCCTCGTTTGGCCGAAAGTCGTGAAACTTGCTTACACATGTGCCTTGACTCATGAGGAACACATCTATCGCTTTGACCAGTAAGCTCCGCCCGTAGATTGTCCGCAATTTTGAGCAGTTTGAAAAACACTTAAACCCATGATTTTTCAGCTATTTGCGTGAAACTGTATCATCTGTGTAATCTCCTTTTTCATAGTTCCTTGTCTGTTGGTCCAATGGCGTCTCCCTTAAATGAGTGCCTCACAATCTCAAGGTCGCCAGTTCAAGCCTCACTTGATGCAGACTTAATTTAAGTTGAATTGCAAACAACATGACTGTATCAATGAATACATGTGCAAATGGTAAAGATAACCTGAAATGCTTATTTGAGAGTACGATTTCTCAATGTATGACATACTTCATTCTGAAAATAGCCGATCTACAATCTCAAAACTTTTCAGATAGCAACGTGTTTCTGAGCTTGTAGATCGGCTGCTTTCACTGTTTTCGGTAGCGAGGAGACATACAATTTCTCTATTGGTAAATGGTTTGTGAACGAGTGATCTTAGTGTTGGCTTGGTTCATGACAGAAGGCAAGAGTTTATGATCTTCAACAGACAACATCAGCCTGGACAAAGCTATAGCACTATAGGTAGTGTTGCAGCCTATTAGCCTATCATGGGGCGGCCATAGCTGGGTGGTTAGTGAGCACGCCTAGGGAACCAGAGGCCCTGGTTGCCCCAGGTTCGATTCCAGGCCATCCCAGCATATGCGTCGATGAAATGAAATTTGTCCCTGAGCAAGACTCTTAACCCCTAATTGCTCACAGGTTCTCATTGGAAACAAGACCACAAGGACTTTCATGAACGACCTGTTAAAAGGAATTATCCTTATCCTAGTCCGAAGGTTGAGAGTTCGATTCCTGTTAATGGCAATAGGTTGAGATGTCCAATCTATCCATTCTGTTTCCATCTCTCTCTCTCTCATCAATCTATTCCGTTTCCATGTCTCTCTTCAATCTATTCCGTTTCCATGTCTCTCTCTCTCTCTCTCTCTCTCTCTCTCTCTCTCTCTCTCTCTCTCTCTCTCTCTCTCTCTCTCCAGTTTCCATCTCTCTCTCTCTCTCTCTCTCTCTCTCTCTCCAGTTTCCATGTCTGTCTGTCTCTCTCTCACTGGCCCCGTATTATCGCTGCTTGCAGCTATATTTCCTCTTGTTTTTTTGTAAGAAATGGGCCCAGCTCATTTGTCATGTAGTCACCTATTACATTTGTTTTTAACATATTAAAAAAAACACTCTTGTCCTCCAATATGAACTACCTTTGCTCATTACCATGTAATGTTAAAGGAACACATCACTGTTTTGCAACCTTATTTCCATACACCGGTCTTGACTAATGCTGACTATAAGATGGTACCATTTCAGCCTACTTGATTTGTATTGAGTCTCAGAGGCTGGCTGTGGATAGTGCAAATATCCACCTGCTGATGGAGGATATGGAGATTGAGTTGAGGTTTCTATTCCCCCGAGTGCTTGACCTTCACAGACACAGAGCGAATCTGATAAACTGAATGACTCGTCTTTGTGCTTTCCTTTCTCCCAGAGCTCTCATTCTCTGACTCCTTCTGCTCTCTCTCTCGTTTCGGTGTTCTTAATTTTTTTATTTTCCAACTCTTTGTTGGAAGAATAATGCACCTCCTTCCACATGTCTTGCACTGTCTTTGTCTGACAACCACCCTCCTTTCCTGCTAACGGTATCTCCTGAAGTCTTTAACCTAACCTGTACTTTGTCTTATGTTTTTTTTGGGGGTTTTATGACCTCAATTAGACCCAACAAATCTGAACTTTGAACATTCAGTGGATTTTCTGTGGTCTGGGGTTTTCTGAATAATTAGGCTGAAAAGTAATCTGAGCTTGGCCCTTCGGCAGTGAGGTCACAGTCGATTAATCCCGCCCACTCTCCTCCTCGCCCCTGCCCTCCCCTATCCTTTCCTTTGGGGGGGGGCGGAGCAGAGGCGATGATTGACAGGCAAAATCCCTCACCAGCGACACCCGCAGGCAAAGATTTCTTTTTTCATTGCAGTTGAAAAGGCTTTAGAATGTGAGAGAAAAACACCTGCCATGGATCAATGGAGTGGAATTTTTTGTTAAAACTTTCTATACACGTTTGAAGGACCATGACAAAGACTTTTAATGTGTGGTAAAACTGAACGTCATGAAACCTTTAAGCTTAGAGACGTTACTAAGACCAGTTACAATTTGCACACAGGTGCTCTTTTATGGTGGTTTTGAAGGAGGCTAAGGAGACACTTTTGGTGGTCTGTTGGCAGGACATTCCACATTTTGGTGGCATAGCAGTAGAACGAATTTAACCCCATGTTTGTGCTGAATCTGGGTTGAATGAGATCAGTGGAGCTCCCTCTGGTGTCTGAGCGTGTCTTTTACGCTATTGAAGTAGTCTGACAGGTACATGGGTATCCCTGTTTTCTTGCGTATCTTGAAGACCAGGCGCATTGCAAGGTGCTTTATTCTGTCCTCTCTGATGAGCTCTTTGTGTTGCTTCTGTGGTGCCATGTAACTCCTCTCACCTCCTTACATTGGACTGTGTTTGGTAGTAGAGTGATACCATGTGACTCCTCTCCTCCTTACATTGGACTGTGTTTGGTAGTAGAGTGATACCATGTGACTCCTCTCACCTCCTTACATTGGACTGTGTTTGGTGGTAGAGTGATACCATGTGACTCCTCTCACCTCCTTACATTGGACTGTGTCAAAGATGCGTAATTTAAGGACAACTGTCGCTTCGCACAAATTGTACACAAATGGTCTCCTAAGTTGGCACCGTCTGACAGCAGATCTTGCGGACGTCCAATGTTTACTGGTGTTAGATCTCGCGAGAGTGTGTTGCTGAGAAAGGCAGATAGCAAAGTTGATTTTCTCCTGATTTGTCTCTGTGAAAAATACCATTTTCGTTTCAGAATGTTGGGAATATTGTGTTGCTTGTGACGATTGGGTCCAATATTCATTTCAGCGACCATGGGGTAAAGCATCGTTCAGAAGCTGTGTTCACGTTCGCTCTCCCATTGGAATTAATAGACTCCAACCTGCTTTCTCCTAAAGAGGCGGCCACCAATGTCACACAGAAACGGGAAGTAAAAGCCAGTTGCAGTTGGGCAGTCTTTTTTTTTTGTCTCCTTACACTGGACTGTGTTTGGTAGTGGAGTGATAGCAGGGTTCTTTAGTCTTTGCTGTGCAGCAGAGGAGCTGAGAGAGGTTAAGTCCTGGGATTTTGTGGCCTCTCTCTGTGTCTGGAAGGTCAGTCACTCGGGAATTATTTCTCACCTCATGTCTTTTTGGTGTGACTGTCTGTCAACTGTATTTTTGTCTTCTCTCCACACTTTCTCTTTAGCTTATTCCCCTTGTTCACTGCCTCCTTCATTCTCTGCTGTCTTTTAACCCCCTTGTGATGTCATTACCTGACCCCCCCCCCCCCCATGAATACAAAAGATGAATTGCTGCAGCAATAACTTTAGAGAGAAATATAGCATCCAATACAACATGATATCTGAGCATTTTCTAGCCACAGTGATCCAGTTGTGTAACATGTTATAAGTAATCGATGTCGCTTCAAAATGACACTTCAGTGAGTGAAGAGCGATCACATTCTCAAGTCGAACCCGATTAGTTCCTTCGCCAAGGCAACTTATCCTCGCCTCCTTCCTGCTAAGGTATAAGGAAATGCTGTGAGCAAGGATGGTAAAAGGATTTCCCTCAACTCTAACCCATCGCCATCCTCTTCACTTACATATTCTTGACCTTGGTCACAGTGACATTCACACACACACGCACGCACGCACGCACGCACGCACGCACGCACGCACGCACACACGCACGCACGCACACACGCACACACACACACACACACACACACACACGCACACGCACATGCGCACACACACACACACACACACACAATCTCCTATTCATCCTATTCTTCTAGTTCATAATCATTGCTTTTCTTTTTTCTTTTTAAGATATTTTTGGGGCTTTTCTACAGGGAGAGAGATATAGTGAGTGACAAGCAGCAAAAAGTCATACTATGGAAATAATCCATGTGCGTTATTTATAGAAGTGCATAGTTGAATCGGGTATAAACATGTTGGATGAACACACTGTATCATGATAATAATAAGTTCATGATCATGATAATAATCTCTCTCTTTCTCTCCGCTCATTCCTTTCTCTCTGCAGGAATTCTCTCTGCTCCGATTGGACGACGTGGAGGAGCAGCGAGTCAACATACTTGGTTTTTCTGTGTTCAATCAAACCCATCCCTTTTTCCAAGACTTCCTGCTGAGCCTCAACCGCTCCTGGCAGGAGAACTGTGACCACGCTCCCTTCGCTGGCACACCGGTCAGTGTCAGATTTCTTTTTACAGTTTGCATAAAGCAGATTGGGTGTGGGTATGTGTGTGAGCATACACATCACACAGAATGAGGACTCATTCTTTAATTGGCTTCATTAAATTCTTGTTTCCTAATTAAGCCTTTCAACTAAATCAACGGCTGTTTTAGCAACCAGCTGTGTTTCTCTTGTTGCTACTTGCTCAATCTATTAGCATTTGTCTCTAATGAATAACAAGGTGTCTTTTAGGAGTAGAAAGATAATAGCTACTATATGCTATGTAAACAAAACACAGTCTGACAACAAACACATTTGTGACAGACAAAGACACAGAGATCTATGACAGATGTAGAGTAAATTTAAGTGGCAATAATATTGTTTAGTTTTATGCAGTTCATAATGAATAAGAGTATAATTTATTCAAGTGATCTTGCAAAATGATGTCTGTGATCCATTCTGTCACAGATTCATACATTCATACACAGTCTGTAATTCTTTCCACACTGTGGAAAAGAGAGAGAGAGAGAGAGAGATGTTTTTCAATGCTGTCAGCAGATCAGAGTGTCTGTAATGATCTAATGGAATAATCTCTCTAGTCTCTACCAATCTACAGATGGATTAACCCCTCGCTGATCATGGCCCACTGATATGTTAGGCACAGTGGTGTGTAGCACAGTGTGTGTATCTTGCATGTCGTGTGTACTAGCATAGTTTATACCCTACTGTATGTCCTCCTCCCCCACACACCCCCACCCTGCAGCTCTCTTCGGCGCTGCTGTTTGATGCAGTGCATGCGGTGGTGTCTGCGGTGCAGGAGTTGAACCGCAGCCAGAACGTGGGTGCCACTCAGCTCTCGTGCAAATCCTCTAAAATCTGGGAGCATGGCACCAGCCTTATGAATTACCTGAGGATGGTAAGTGGAACTCCTCCAGAGTACAGTATTGATCTCCGCTAATGTTTGTGTCTTTCTTTCTTACCGTCTTACTCACTCTCCCTGCCTTTATTTTATCAGATGAGCCGTGAAGTGATGCAGAACTATTGAAACAACACTGGCTGTTTGTTTGTCCGTGTGCGCTTGAATGCGTGCGTGTGTCACTCTGTTGTCAATCTATTAACCAGAGGCTGAAAATACCAACTTGCACTATTTAAACACAATATCAGAGACCCCAAATGAAATACGTTAACCACATTGCTATTATGCACATCTCTTTCTTAGTAATTATGATCAGCCAATAGGGAAAGCAGCAAAAGAGACCAAATGAGAAAATGTCAAACTAAGTTTATTGATTTATCACACTCTCTCTGTTAATGGGAAAGGTTAGAGCTTATGAGTTTCCCACGCAGGCAGATAATAATGTATTATATCTGTGACCTGTTCAGAAATATAACCACTGTCCAGGTCAACGTGTCTCATTTCTCCTCATTATAAATATATATTAGAGAGGGAGAGATAAAGATGAGCTGTCATTGACTAAAACATATATACTTATTAGAGAGAACTAGAAGGGAGAGCTAGTGGACGATCCCCATGTGTGAATCTGACACATATTCAATATCACACAGTTTTTATGTCCCAGTTTGCTCTGTGAAAGACCACATGAGTAATGACTCTCAATATTATGCCCTTGCCTTCATCACAGCATTAAATTCCTGATTTCATAGCAAGTCACAGCTGCTTGTGCTGCTATAAAATGCAGGATTTTGGGGTCTGACTTTTAACATGTCTGTCTCTGTGTCGGACAGGTAGAACTGGAAGGTCTAACGGGTCACATTGAATTTAACAGCAAAGGCCAGCGCTCCAACTACGCCCTGCGGATCATGCAGCATGGCAAGGATGGCTTAAGGCAGGTAAAGTCACTCCACATCATACAATAATATGTCTCTTAAAACATTTCATTGAAGTCCAAAAGCTTTGCTTATGGAGCACAATGTTCATGGAACGGTTTTATTTTGAATGTTCTGTAGCACCTCTCTTCTTACTTGTAGAAAATAGAAATCATTTGCATATAGATGGAACAGTGCTCCTGAACTGTCACATTTAAAGAGTCCCCCAAACATAAAAGGCATTTAATTCAACTTTCATTCTTTGAAAGACTTCCAGACATCCAGGAAATTAATTCTTCAAGTTACATTTTGTGTCTGTCATCCTTTACCCCTTAAAGCTGCTATTTATTTAAAGAATATAAATTGATTAGAGCAATTCATTTTCTTGCAAATGAGGTACAATAACAGGCACGTCTGGACTGAACAATAAACAAACAAACAAACAAACAAACAAACAAACAAACAAACAAACAAACAAACTATAACATGTTCTCAGTAGAGCACAGACCTCAACCAAGGTGACATATTGTCTATAAGGTTTTGCTGTGCTTGGCGTTTTGCCAATATGACTTCATCTTCTTCCAGGGCCCAAACTTTGTAGGGGCTGGACAGCTATGTTGCTGGTCCCTTTTGTATTTCTCCTAAGATATAGTACAATTGCCAGAATTGCACCTTGATAACGGAATTTCTTACACTAGTTTGAAATCTGCTATAACGTAATAAACAGTCAAACTACAATACCCTCAGCATTCTACACTTTCTCTCCCCCAGTGCTGATTTGCTTCATTACATGGACTTCACATTCACATCAGGGTGGTAGTGGTGCAGGGGTCGGAGTGGCTGTGAATCAGAATGTTCCTGGCTTTAATCTTGGCTCCTCCAGGCTTAGTATACAGCAATGTCAACTGAGGGTGTACAGTACATGAGTTTCATACTGTGGTATATAACTAGCTTGAGTCATGCAAGAGACCCTTAAAATTACACTTTTGCTTGGTTACCTTCCCACTTAATCCATGTACTGAACAGTAATAATGTGTGTGCATGGGTAATGGAGCTCTTCACAGGTCCAAAATGACGGTCCGAAACCCTAATGGACACGTACAATTTGTTCAGAGATCCGGGGAGACCCGACATTTAAAGAAAGACATACCCAAACCCTATAGACCTGTGAAATGTGTTTCTAGATCCAATTTGTTCCGAGATATTGCAGAACCGATTCCGACTGTTGGATATTATATGGAAATGACAAACCTAAAAATCGGTCCTACAATACAATGCCATTCTATCAGTAGATGCCTGTTATAGAGTTCTCCATAATGGGATCTAGCAGCCATGTAGCAGCCTACATTAAGAGATAATTTCATTAAATTGCATATATATAATCTTTATTCCAGACTCGTGGGTCCATATAAAAAGAAAAGACATCACATAATATAAAAAGAGACAGCAGTACAAGAATATACATTTTTGCATGTTTTCACCTCAATGAATAAGGAAGGAATCCATGATCGCATACACAATGAATCAAAAGTTATTAGTTTTCCCTCTCTGCATTTGCATTACTAAGAGCCAAGGCGTGCAGGGCCATGAGGGGCTTTTACAGTATGTTTGTCTTTCCATTACAATCATGGCTGTGTCTTCCCATGTCTCCCATTCACACTGACTCAGTCAGGCAGAACAACAGCGCTATCAGTCTTAATGTGAGGATTTCAACCAGTTAGTTATGATAAAGCACACCTGCTGGTTGTGTTACTGGAGAGAGGCAAGACGTTAGGCTGTGATACTGCAGGTGGAGGAATTGTTTGTGTTGCTGACTAACGCACATACTGTTGGCAAAGACGCAGCCAAGAATTTGGCAGAGACATAAGGGATAATGCCAATGCTAGCAGCTGGTTCTTCTACACAAGAATACACACAAAAAGGCATAATAAGACACACATATCACAAGCTGATACTTCTGTCTTTTTTAGTGGATCAAACAGTTGTAGCACCATGCCTCCACCTCCCACACTGACTGGAACCTGTGAAAAATAACAGAAACAGAAACTTCTTCCCGGACCGGAGTATTCCGTATTTTTCTCATAAATCGGCATGAATTGTATTTCAATTCAATGTGGAAGCAGTTAGAAATCTTTAACGTTTCTTCCACCGGGAAGAGCACAGACTAAGGCAAAATCTGGTAAGGCCTGGTAAGAATCCAACACAGCTGTGAGCTATTCCCACTTGATTGATTCATAACTATAAAATATCTCCCCCACCTAGCTGCAGTCGCAGTCCCTGGTCCTGAAATCTCTCCTCAGCAAACTTACCTAACAGCCGTTGCTGTCCCTGATGCTGACATGTAGCCTGAACAACCTTACTTAAAGGACAACTTTAGTTTTTTACAACCAAGGTTTATATTTTAGCTTGTAATTAAAGTAAATAAAAGATGAGTGTTATTTTTTTTTCATTTACTGCTTTCTACAGTTTTGGCAATTTTTGCGATATTTCTTACAGTGGGTGGGGGCATTCTGTCCGGTGGCTAAATATGCCTTTTTTACACAATAAAAGAGGTCCTGTGGTCTTTGATGGACAGCTGTGAGTTATTGGGGTCTAGAAGAGCTACTGTACATAATAATAAAGAAAACACCGGGTTATTGTGTAAAAAAAAGACATATTTAGCCACCGGACAGAATGCCCCCGCCCACTGTAAAAAATATCACGAAAATTGCTAAAACTATAGAAAGCAGTACATTTAAACATTTTAACACTCATATTTTATTTACTTTAATTACAATCTAAAACATAAACCTTGGTTGTAAAAAACTAAAGTTGTCCTTTAACTGCGCTTCTGTGTGTGTGTGTGTGTGTGTGTGTGTGTGTGTGTGTGTGTGTGTGTGTGTGTGTGTGTGTGTGTGTGTGTGTGTGTGTGTGTGTGTGTGTGTGTGTGTGTGTGTGTGTGTGTGTGTGTGTGTGTGTGTGTGTGTGCGCGCGCGCAGACCCAAATAAAGTAATTTTAAAAAAGAGATAGAGATGAGTGATGGATGAGGTTGATGTAATCAGGTCTGGTTGTCAGTCTCAGCCAGCCTGCCACCTGGCTCTGATGGCACACAACGCAAAGAGCACACCACAATCTATGCATGTCTTTCTAAAGCATTTATAGAGCAGTCTGCCACAGCCTGCAGCACCTCACACCATCCCTGCACCTCTGTGTGGCCCCTATGGAACCATCCCTGCACCTCTGTGTGGCCCCTATGGAACCATCCCTGCACCTCTGTGTGGCCCCTATGGAACCATCCCTGCACCTCTGTGTGGCCCCTAAATATTCTTGCATTGACAGGACTGTCCAGCCTTTGTGTGGCCCCTGGGCTCTATAAACAAGCCTTCATTGTGTTCATGTCACTCATTGACAGCAGCTGCTAATTGGAGGAAGCTGGACAATTACTGGACCAGAGTTATAACTGCAGTTTGGTGTATGCAAGCTGTTGGCTGTTACAGCAGACGACTTAATCTGTTGTGTGTGTGTGTGTGTGTGTGTGTGTGTGTGTGTGTGTGTGTGTGTGTGTGTGTGTGTGTGTGTGTGTGTGTGTGTGTGTGTGTGTGTGTGTGTGTGTGTGTGTCCCACTGTGCTGCAGGGGGTAGATGCATTAAGAACAGTCTATTCCTTGTATAGTTCATTTGGAACAGAAATTACTTCCTAGGTAGGTGTGGGATGCTGTTCATTCCCACAGCACAGGTTTGCTGGCTGGGAGCTCTCGATGTCTGTGGCAGTGAGTGGCCAGCCTCATGCTCCTGGCTGCACTTTTCTTACTCACTCTTGGAAGTGCCTCATGCAGAGGCATTCTGTGTTTTGTTTGCTATTTTTAATCTGACTTTGTACAGCACTTTGGTTGACCACTGGTCATTGTAAATGTGCTTTATAAATAAAGTTTGAGTTGAGTTTGAGTTGAGATGCTTGATGTGCTCATTCTGGTTGATGTTTAGCACTGCATGTAGCATTCTGGTAAAGCACCCATCCAGGCACTTCTGTAGGTCAGGCTTCAGGGTCCAGCACTCACAGCCGTGTACAGTCACAGTCTCACAGAGAAGAAGCTGAGCCCAGGGTAGGTTGGACTTCCACACACTGGCCATGCCATTCAGAGCCCTCCATGCAGATGCTTTCCTCACTTTAAGATCTTGTTCTCTCCAGTTGACCCATGAACCCAGGTATTTGAAGTCAGTGGGCCTCATTCACGAAAGTCCTCTTAAAGTTCTACTTTAATTTAGGGTAGCTAGACCAACGTTGGATTCATGAAAGGGTGTGTACAGCCATGATTTTCATACATCCACAAGTGTATAATGATGAATCCCAACCTGTTCGTAAAACAAATGCGCGTTCATGTGTGAATCATTTACATAGATCTCTGCCACGTTTTAACACCTTAAAGAGGTGGTGCCATGGTTTTGCACTTTTTCTGTTTTTCATGTGTCTATGAGGTTGATAGAACTTCATTAAGGCCCCCGCTGGTGGTTTTATGGTGTTTCATGTCTTCTCTGACTATTTGGAGTTTTTTCCTGGAGGCTGAAACCTTGAGAGTCAAACGTGCCAATCCAAAAACAGGGGCATAGTGACATCAAAACATAGCCCCCCCTCATTATCATAACACAACAGGTGTGGGCATGAGGAGGAGGGACTAGGACAGGTGGGTGGTGCTAAGGTGGTGGAGGAGGTGCTAAGGTGAGAACCAGGCATACTTAATGAACTGGAGGCGTGTCCACATAAAAACATTTTTTTTAACAATTTCTGTACACTTTTTTTTTTTGAAAAAAATCCTTACATAATAATAATAATACCTTATGATCAGGTTTTAGGGTTGAAAAATATCATGGCACTCCATCTTTAAAAGGCATGTAATCTCACAAAAACTATGCCTAACCTTAACCTTACAGATCAGAAATACCTATAAACCTTACATTAACCCTAACCTTAACCTAACTGAAATGCCTAAACCACCCCCATCTGAGTCGAAACACCCTGAAAAGAGTGAGAGCTGTGGGTGAAGGGCTTTTTGTCCGCCATTGTGGATGTTGCCGTGTTTAAAACTAGAATCAATGCGAGCTGATCTGCATTGAATTCATGTGCAGAGCGGAGATCGGAATGTTCCGTTAAATTGGTTTAGTATTTACAGACATACCTGGACAAAGTCTACCTCCATCCGAAATTTCAAGCACCATTTAATTGACCCCATGATACTTTGAGAAACTTTCTTCTTAACAAAAGCGTACACTATATACTGTCGAGTTGCTTGTGGTTAAACAAGCCAGCTGCCTGTGTGAATCAGACAGGGAGCTTGTATTTATCTTCCTTTGGTTCTGTCTACGTGTTCCCAAAGTGAACTCTCTCAGCAACAAAAAAGATGAGCCGCTGCTACTATTGATTGGTTGTGCACTAAATAAAAGGCTTTGTCCACCTCCTGACAAAACACTGACCTGTTCTGAAACAGTACAAACTGACTGAAGTTGACTCTGTGCTCTTTCCTGAAGTAGCATTAGAATGTAGCAACAGTGTGTACTTGTAACAAGCTTTTCAGTAGAACACAGTAACAGTGTGTACTTGTAACCAGGTCTTCAGTAGAACATAGTAACAGTGTGTACTTGTAACCAGGTCTTCAGTAGAACATAGTAACAGTGTGTACTTGTAACCAGGTCTTCAGTAGAACATTGTAACAGTGTGTACTTAACCAGGTCATCAGTAGAACATAGTAACAGTGTGTACTTGTAACAAGCTTTTCAGTAGAACACAGTAACAGTGTGTACTTGTAACCAGGTCTTCAGTAGAACATAGTAACAGTGTGTACTTGTAACCAGGTCTTCAGTAGAACATAGTAACAGTGTGTACTTGTAACCAGGTCTTCAGTAGAACATTGTAACAGTGTGTACTTAACCAGGTCATCAGTAGAACATAGTAACAGTGTGTACTTGTAACATACTCTTCAGTAGAACACAGTAACACGGTTTGCGCTCATAATTCCGACATCCCACTACTCCGACTACGTGGCTTCCGTGTGCGGTTAGGGTTAGGGTTAGGTATAGGGTTAGTAACCGTCGGAAAGGCGACATGTCGGAAAGCCGACATGTAACCAGTAACACTGTGCACTTGTAACCAGCTCTTCAGTAGAACACAGTAACACTTTGTACTTGTAACAAACTCTTCAGTAGAACACAGTAACAGCGTATACTTGTAACCCAGGTCTTCAGTTGAACATAGTAACAGTGTGTACTTCTTCAACTTCTTCAGGGGCAGAGCTAGAGGAGCTGAGTCACACATTGTACTAATATGTTTTATTACACTAATCTCCATTTTCCCCCCCAACCATTATATCAGGCCCTCTCTTAACCCATTTAGACCGGGAACCCCTATACTGTACGTAACTATACTTTTCAATCCGGGAACCCCTTTTTTCGTTTTTCAGAAAAAAATCAGGATTTAGAAGGCGTTTTTAGAATCGGCCTACGGTCTAAATGGGTTAACAGAGAACACTATTACGACCCCACTGCTGCTGAGGAACTTGTTTCAATTTCTCTTCTCTACTGCAATGTGAAACAGGAAAGCATGGAATAGAGAGAGAGGGTAGGGAGCGCATTGAGTGTTTATGGATTCCTCTCTCCGTCCTTTAGTTTTCCCTCATTGAGGAGCATTATCATACATATCATATCATACATAATGTAGGTCTCCAATGTAGCTTGGCTCAGCATGGCTCGGTTTGGATCTTTCTCTGTGCCTTCAGGCTCCAGCAGAGATGAGTACTTGTAGAGCAGAGCTAATAGTCTATAAGGACTGAAGCTTGAGCTAATACCACCAAGGTGACACTTCTGATCCTCGATCCTGTGTGTGTGTGTGTGTGTGTGTGTGTGTGTGTGTGTGTGTGTGTGTGTGTGTGTGTGTGTGTGTGTGTGTGTGTGTGTGTGTGTGTGTGTGTGTGTGTGTGTGTGTGTGTGTGTGTGTGTGTGTGTGTGTGTGTGTGTGAGAGAGAAAACAATTGGGCATTCATGTCTAGGGCTTTAGTTAAGTTACATTTCTTCAAAATGTGGATTACTAGAGTATATTTTCCAAATAGTATGAGTCATCGGTTTTATCCAGAGGTTGAGGTGTTCTTCATGGCCTCTGAAGTAAAGTAAACTTTGTAGTTCTTTGCATTGTATTTCTATTCATATTTTATGTAGCATTTGGTCCCTGCACGCACGCACACACGCACGCACGCACGCACGCACGCACACACACCCGCCTCTGCATTCATGCCCATACACATGCATTGTCATCCTATGTGAGTCAGCAGCTCTCTGGTTTAGTCTCTCGGAGACATACAACAGTCCCCTGTCCTCTTTTGTTTTTTTCTCTTTGCTCTTTGCAGGCTGGAGATGGGGAATAGATCAAAAGCATGGATGAGCTGTTTTACCAAATCCCCACAACCGTAACGGATTTCAAGGCTGCTTGAGACTTTGTGGGTTGAGGGCTTTAGTAGTGTGTGTGTGTGTGTGTGTGTGTGTGTGTGTGTGTGTGTGTGTGTGTGTGTGTGTGTGTGTGTGTGTGTGTGTGTGTGTGTGTGTGTGTGTGTGTGTGTGTGTGTGTGTGTGTGTGTGGGGGGGTAATTCATGTGTGCCTGCAAGTCTTCGGCAGTGTCTGTGTTGTGTGCATTTGAAGTCTTACAGGATCCATACAGTCATGTAGTTGCATTAACCTGTACAGTTGGTGTTCCTCCTGCAAGATTCTAGGCCTGTCACACCTCCACTGGTGCACAAAAGGGACTATAGTATGCATGGATAGGGCATCCTCTTCTCTGAGTCAGGCCTAATCAAATCAAGTCAAGTCAAGTCAAGTCAAGTCAAGTCAAATCAAATCCAACTTTATTTATAAAGCACATTTAAAACAACCGAAGCTGACCAAAGTGCTGTACAAAGTTAAAAAGAGAGCATCAACAAACACCCATTGGCACACAAACAAATGTAAAAACCTTAGACAAAGACAATATGTGATTTTTGAGTAGAGATTTGAAAACCCCTGCTCTTTTTTCTAGTCTTCGGAACGACCAGCATCAACTTATCGGCAGAACTCAGAGCCCTGGCTTGGATGTATGGTTTCAGGAGCTTAGAGAGGTACAGTGGAGCCAGCCCGTTCAAAAAATTAAAAACAAATAAAATAATCTTAAAGTACAATTCTGCAGTTAACAGGGAGCCAGTGAAGTGAGGCCAAGACCCATTTTCTTGGCATCTGCCTCCACATACATAAATTATTTTTGACCAATAAAGCAATCTTGAATGCAATTCTCAGCGCCAGGTGTTTCCTTGGGGTGGGGTGGGATAGAGTTACAGTAACAACCCCACCCCGTAAAACAACACAGGTTACAGATAGCTTAAGGTCATCAGCTGGGAAACGATGCTCATGGATGTTTTGCCCCATATTCCAGAACATCTCCTGGTGGTGGGGCAGTGACCAGGGACTTCTTCCTGACACCCCATGCAGCTGATACTTTCAAAAGCTGTTCACTCCCCACGCCTATAGTGCCTTCTTCTTAAAAGCTTGCCTTCTCTGCTTACTCATTATTTCATTGGTGGCTTTGTGCAGTCTGGCACTGCGTATAGGTCCTTGAGCAGACGCAACATTGAGCCTAAGACTCTCTATCTCTCACCTTCACTGGGTAGAGCCTCACACTCCATCCACCTTCCGTACCCTTCACATCTACCTTCCCTGCCCTTCACAACCAGGTCTGCGTATATATTTTGCTCCAGGATCCATACAGTCATCGAGTCGCGGTAGAATCATTGCAGCTTTTTAAAATGTATAGTAGGCTACTTATGTTATTGTACATGTCTTCATACAGTCATGTTGCAGTGGAGGTGTAGTAGCATTATGAGCTGTACAGCACATGTGTTATTGTTTTATTTGTCTTCCACTCAGACAATCATCATGTGTATTTATTGTATGAGCTGTACAGTGCTGTGAATATATTTTTCTGTATGTCTCTGCCCCACCCCCCAAATATGGGAATGTACATGCAATTATTTTGTCTATAAAAGATCAGGCAGGACTTCTCACTCCCCTCGTTCCATGAAAGAAGGAGGGTTGAGTAGAAGAGAATGGGAGTCAGAGAAGGAAGGAACAAGAAAAAACAGGAAAGTGAAAACATTTGGTCCCTGGTCAGTCTTGTGACTCTCCATGCACGGCCACTAGAGATGGAGACATTTGAGCCATCTGAAGCCTCGTTTTCATTGATGCGTGTGCTGAGGAGGGACGGTGGCTGTGAGGACATTCATTGTTTTGCTGAATGTTCTGAGGGGAACACTGCTTTGAAGTAGCATCATTCAACCTGCTGGAAAGGCCTCTTTTCTGGCTTTGGACAGAAAGATCATAGTGGCTACCCTTGGACTGAATCATTAAATAATACATAACAAGAACTATTTGTACAGAATGTTTTGTACCTGCATGTTTGTGTTTATAGTGTGTGTGTGTGTGTGTGTGTGTGTGTGTGTGTGTGTGTGTGTGTGTGTGTGTGTGTGTGTGTGTGTGTGTGTGTGTGTGTGTGTGTGTGTGTGTGTGTGTGTGTGTGTGTGTGTGTGTGTGTGTGTGTGTGTGTGTGTGTGTGTCCTCACTGTACATCACCCAACAACTGATTCAACAAACCAGCCGGCTGTCAAGCATCTGACATTTGCCCACAGCACTGATTGTTTTTCATCTCAGATAATGGTAAGTCCATCTGCCAGAAGATTGTTTTCACTAAAGGGTGGACCATTTTCTGAGTACCACTCTCCAATCTGCAAAGACTGCCACATAATGTATTTATACATAAGTGCATCATGGGTCTGCTTCCCTCTAACCTTTGTTGGTTTTATAACATAAAACCAGTGATTACAGTTTACATTCAATTTGAACCACTTGCAGACAGATCTGCAGCTTCAGGAACAGATTCGTAGGGAATGGTTGGATAGCAGATTCTATTGGAAATTGCTACTTTTTCTGTAACTAGTGTATGTTCAGTCTTGACATAGAAAACTAAATAACAACCTCCACTGCATGAGAAAGGAAATTATGCAGCCATTAGTGAGGTAAAAAACGAATACATTATAATTATAATAAGATTTCTTTACTGAATGACACTGAGAAATGGGGGGAATGACCTTTACAAGAATACATGCGATTTGAATTTAATATTAATTTTTAAGTTGTTTTCATGTTGTTGCAACATGTTATATTGCTGCTATTGGACAGGGCTCCCTTGATAAAGAGATCTTGGAATTAGCCTGTATAAATATAGCCTGCATGGCAAACCACCCTGGTCGCGTGAATTCACATTTTCTGCAGAAGACACATGAAAATGTGAATGTGAATAATGAAAAAGGACAAAACCCACTACCACACTGCTATTGTATAGACACCTACAAAAGCATGTGCATAAACATACAGTATGTTTATGAGCATGCACACTTGCTGCAATACCTTGCTGATCATTGCAACTGTGCATTATTTATTGAATGCGTTCAAACAGAACTGTCTTCATTATGGGAGGCTTTAGTTTGAAACACGTGCTATAAGCTGCTGATTCACCAGTGGTGATGTCCGCTGATGGGGAGGAAACTGCATCTGTTTCAGCATATTTTGGCGGAGCTGAGACAGCATAATGCTGTTCTCAGAGCAAATCAAAGGCATCTGCACATAGCTGAGAGGATAGCACTACTGAGAGGACGCACAGGACAATGGCCACATGTGCAAACAAACACAAACAAACACAGACAAAATACTCTGTTACAAGTAAAAGTTCCATATTCAAAATTTACTTGAGTAAAAGTACAAAAGTATTGGCATCAATATGTACTTAAAGTACCAAAAGTAAAATTACTCATTATGCAGAATTGTCCCATTTCAAGTTTTCAAAATGTATTGAAATCTTTTGAAAATAGCAGATCTACAAGCTAACAACCCGTCGCATCGGCTAGTGTCAAATAGCCGAAGTATATAGTGCTGTCTCTCGCTGAAAAGGTTAATGTATGTTTTGTAATAATAATACAAATCTGCAAAGTAACTAGTAACTAAAGTATTCCAATCATTGTGGTGGAGTTAAAGTACAATATTTTCCGCTGAGATGTACTGTAGTGGGGTAGAAGTGAACTTAAATACAGTACTTAAGTAGGCTAAATGTACTTTACCACTTTACACCACTGAACTCAGTAACACTGCCTAGCCACCTGCATATTGTATCCTGAGTGTGTAATGATACCTAGTTGCACTCAAACCAATCCAGATGTATCAGTGAGCAGCCGCACCATAGCTTTGCTTCATGGTGTAATTCCAGGTGTCAGAGTGAACTCTTGGTATTAATCCCTCACATGACGCATATCGTTCTCTCTCTCTCTCTCTCGCTCTTTGATTGATTGATTGATTGATTGATTGATTGATTGATTGAATACTTTATTATTCAGAAATGTAAACAGCACAAGGTACAGTCAGACATTTAGGCTAAAAGGATAAGACAAAAGATCTCTGGGGACTTGTTTCCATTGTGGTCCTCTCTCTTTCTATCACTGAGAAACATTCCTGTTCCGTCTTGGCAGCATGTATAGCAGATTACTGCTTTCTCTCATGATGATGAATGATTAAGGAACTCACTGTAATACATCTTCATGTTCTGCAGCAGAGCGTAGCGTGGGCTTGTGTGATTGGTCCTGTTCCTTCACCAGGATTTATGTGATAGCTCACATTACCACCACCATCATTAAATGTTCCTTCTGTACAATATATACAGCATTACTGTACACTACTGTGCAATGAAATGTTCCTACTGTACAAAAGACAACATTCATATACACGTTACAGTGAAATGTTCCCAAATTACAGCATATACTGTAGTATTACTGTACATACATAACACATTAAGACAAAACCTTAAGACTGCTGTACTGGTGATATTACCTTTGATTGATTGATTGATTGATTGATTGATTGATTGATTGATTGATGTACTTTATTTAGTAAGACATGAGAACAACAGTACATGGAAGTACAAATAGACAGGAGGGATTTCAGAAAAAAGGCCTTCTATAAGGAGGTTAGAGGCATTTGGGGGTAAAAGTTGGGAACAAGGCCATTTTACATAATTCAAGGGTGCTGAATCAGAAAAACACTGTTCCCAAGCAAAATTCTTAGTGCTTAACCTCCTAATTTGCATATCAAAATGGCTGCCGATTTTGAAGTATTTCTTAAATAACTCTATAACAAAGCAATCAAATCTGACAAATAAAGTTTATATATGTATATTCTGAGGGTCAGACAATGTGTGGAAGGTATTTATAATGTAATAGATGTAAATAAATGTAAATAAATATGCAAATTAGTGGCCACTATTACAGAAAACGGTTTCGTACTTAAAGTGATCCATCCGCATCCCCCTTATTTTATTTTATCTCTACTTATCTGTATTTTTACCATCCTTAGGACATCTAAAATAAATATTTAGATGATGTAAAAATCCTGGTACATTTGGCCCCTGGCCTACAAATGTTCATGGAAAACTATTTCTCGTGCACACACAAGCTATTGCCCGTGTACACAATGGTTAGTCCCTATGGGTTGAGGATCTACAGGGCGGACAAGAGCCTAGTACAGCCTAATAGAGCCTATTAGAGTCTAGTACAGCCTAGTACAACCTAGTCTAGCCTAGTCCAGCCTGTTCTGTTTATAATGTAATAGATGTAAATAAATGTAAATAATGTAAATAAATATGCAAATTAGAGGCCACTATTACAGAAAACGGTTTCGTACTTAAAGTGATCCATCCGCATCCCCCTTATTTTATTTGATCTCTACTTATCTGTATTTTTACCATCATTAGGACATCTAAAATAAATATTTAGATGATGTAAAAATCCTGGTACATTTGGCCCCTGATGACCAAAAAAGAAATGTGACGTTCCATAAATACGCTATCATGGGGATTTCTATCTTGTATAACTCACCCCCAGGAGGAGTTAGAGCCACAGAACTATAACTGAACACAAACTACTTTCAACACAACTATATAGACTGGGATGGGGATGGCTAAAGGTACACTTAGATGGCCAACAGGGAAAAAAACTATTGGTCGTGCACACACAAACTATTGCCCGTGTACACAGTGGTTAATCCCAATGGTCTGAGTATCTACAGGGCTGACAAGGGACTAGTACAGCCTAGTACAACCTAATAGAGCCTAGTACAACCTAGTCTTAACTAGTCCAGTCTGTTCCATGCTAGTATAGCCTAAATCGCTGTCCCCTAGTCTGTTCCATCAAAAGGCTGGACTAGGCTATGGGTGTACTAGGCTTTACTGTTGTAGACTCTACTGGTCTCTAATAGACTGTTTTAAATTCCAGTAGGCTGTGCTGGTCTGTACAACGCTATATTAGGCTGTACAAGGCAGATCTGTACTATGGTCTACAAAGGTTCATGCAAAACTATTGCTCGTGCACACACAAGCTATTGCCCGTGTACACAGTGGTTAGTCCCAATGGTCTGAGTATCTACAGGGCTGACAAGAGCCTAGCACAGCCTAATAGAGCCTATTATAGTCTAGTACAGCCTAGTACAGCCTAATCTATCCTAGTCCAGCCTTATCAGTCCTAGCATAGCCTTGTACCCCCTCCCCTATTCTGTTCTCCCAGAAGGCTGGACTAGGCATGGGTGTACTAGGCTGTACTATACTAGACTCTACTGGTCTATAATAGGCTGTTTTAAGCTCTAGTAGGCTGTGCTAGGCTGTACTAGGCTCTATTAGGCTGTGCAAGGCAGATCTGTACTATGGTTTACAAAGGTTCATGCAAAACTATTGCTTGTGCACACAAAAGCTATTGCCCGTGTACACGGTGGTTAGTCCCTATGGGTTGAGGATCTACAGGGCTGACAAGAGCCTAGCACAGACTAATAGAGCCTATTAGAGTCTGGTACCACCTAGTACAGCCTAACATATCCTAGTCCAGCCTTATCAGTCCTACCATAGCCTTGCACCCCCTCCCCTATTCTGTTCTCTCAAAAGGCTGGACTAGTCATGGGTGTACTAGGCTGTACTATACTAGACTCTACTGGTCTATAATAGGCTGTTTTAAGCTCTAGTAGGCTGTGCTAGGCTGTACTAGGCTCTATTAGGCTGTGCAAGGCAGATCTGTACTATGGTCTACAAAGGTTCATGCAAAACTATTGCTCGTGCACACACAAGCTATTGCCCGTATACACAGTGGTTAGTCCCTATGGGTTGAGGATCTACAGGGCTGACAAGAGCATAGTACAGCCTAATATAGCCTATTAGAGTCTAGTACAGCCTAGTACAGCCTCATCTATCCTAGTCCAGCCTTATCAGTCCTAGCATAGCCTGGTACCCCCTCCCCTATTATGTTCTCCCACCAGGCTGGACTAGGCTAGACCTGGGTGTACTAGGTTTTACTGTACTAGTCTCTGCTGGGCTCTAATAGTCTGCTTTCAGCTCTAGCAGCCTTTGCTAGGCTTTACTGGGCTCTATTAGGCTATAGAAGGCAGTACTTTACTTTGGCCTACAAATGTTCATGGAAAACTATTTCTCGTGCACACACAAGCTATTGCCCGTGTACACAATGGTTAGTCCCTATGGGTTGAGGATCTACAGGGCGGACAAGAGCCTAGTACAGCCTAATAGAGCCTATTAGAGTCTACTACAGCCTAGTACAACCTAGTCTAGCCTAGTCCAGCCTGTTCCATGCTAGTATAGCCTATACCACCCTCCCCTAGTCTGTTCTCCCAAAAGGCTGGACTAGTCTTGGATGTACTAGGCTGTACTGTACTAGACTCTACTGGTCTCTAATAGGCTTTTTAGTGGCGCTAGCCGCTCCATACCTGACTTTGTCTGTGTGCGTCAACGTTCTGATTGGTCAGGTGCGTCAACAAAGTGATTGGTCAAGCTTCACGTGACACATGGCTATAAACACATTATAAACACATATCGATGACAAAATGTATCAAAGGCGCCGCTACCTTCACACAGGGTGTGATTTTTTAATCTCTAGTAGGCTTTGCTAGGCTGTACTAGGCTATATTAGGCTGTACAAGGCAGATCTGTACTATGGTCTACAAAGGTTCATGCAAAACTATTGCTCGTGCACACACAAGCTATGGCCTGTGTACACAGTGGTTAGTCCCTATGGTCTGAGTATCTACAGGGCTGACAAGGGACTAGTAAAGCCTAGTCTGGTACAACCTAGTACAACCTACTCTAGCCTAGTCCAACCTGTTCCATGCTAGTATAGCCTATAGAAATGATTTCATGTGCATGCCATAAGCAATGCACAACACGTCGTTGCAAATGCCGGAAATCTGGGTTACGATGCACAGCCATGTGTGCATGTCAGCAACGGAGTGATGATCAACCTCCTTGTATGAATGTGGTCTAGTGTCTAGACTTTCGTTCAACAATGGCCAATACAGTATCTTTAGAGTAATAAACCGCTATCTGTTATGGGGGCCGCTATTTTGCATATTTCGGAGTAGGCTGATTATTATATTATATTATATTATCATATTATATTACTTACAAATTCTTTACTCACATTGTAGAAACTGTATATAGACACTTCATTTGTCAATTTTGCTTGCCTGGCCACAGACTTATTGAAGATAAAGGTGCGAATTTGCCAATTTGGCAGCCATTCAGATATGCAGATTAGGTCAAAAACTAAACATTTAGCATGGGGAAAAAGTATGTATTTTAGATGTCCTAAGGATGGCAAAAATACAGATAATTAGAAACAAAATAAGGGGGATGCACCTTTTGAGTACTACGGTACATCATTTTATGTAATGGTGGCCTCTAATTTGCATATTTATTTACATGTATTTACATTTATTACATTACAAATATCTTCCACACATTGTATGACCCTCAGAACATAAATATATACACTTTATTTGTCAGATTTGCTTGCTTTGTTATAGAGTTGTTTAAGAAATACTTCAAAATCGGCAGCCATTTTGATATGCAAATTAGGAGGTTAAGCACTAATAATTTTGCTTGGGAACAGTGTTTTTCTGATTCAGCACCCTTGAATTATGTAAAATGGCCTTGTTCCCAACTTTTACCCCCAAATGCCTCTAACAATCACATATTTCAGAAATCCCACCGGTCTAAAATTCACAATACAAGGTCTACTAAACTGGAAGACTCATAAAGCACTAAGCTTGTTTAAAATGAGATACCCACGCACACAAATCATGATGACATATACGAGACTGACAGATATACACAACTACTATACAGAACGTCATACAATCAGCTTAGAGGTTGCTGGTATGAAAAGTAAAAAATATGTACAAGAGAAAAAAAAGGTAAAGAATCGGGGGGGGAGGGGAGGGGGGGGGGGGGTAGGTTAGGACTTTGACAGGGGCCATTACTCCTTTAGGTAGGGCATTCCACATTTTTGTTGAATAGCATGAGAACGAGTTCATTACCTTTGTTGAGCCAAATCTGGGTTGAACATGATCCGTGGAGCTGCCTCTGGTGTTATGATCGTGGACTTCATTTACGTTTTGGAAGTATTTTGACAAATACAGGGGGATCCCAATGTTGTGGCGTATCTTGAAGACCAGGCCCATTGTAAGCTGCTATACTCTGTTCTCAACCCTAAGCCATCCAATCCTAGCAAAATAAACAGCGGTTAGATGGGTTTTGTGTTTGGGCCAAGAAGTAGCCTTACTAGCCTTACTAGTTCTTAAATCAATGAAATATATTACTGGGTCTTGTTTAATCATCCTGCAATATAATTAACAGTAAATAGGTGGCATTTAGACCCCTTTGCATTGGACAACATTTATACATTCAATTACTGCGAATAGTCATTTTTATTGCCCAAGATGGTGATAAAGAAAAGTGGAATTTAATGCAAATCTTAATGAGAATGTTGAATAAATGAAATGGTTGTACATTAGTGTTTAGGGTAGCTAAATACATTAGAAAGGTTTGTCATTAACTGATATGGGGATGCATCTATCAAAATGTACTTAGGATCTATACGTTTCTATTTAAAGCTCCACTATATGACTTTCCTCTTCTAGCCCGGATTTTAACCTGGTTTCCTGCGCAAGTCCTGAAAGTTTTACCATTGATTGAGCTTATAGAACCTGCCTGCTTCCTCAGGGGATAAATTGAATCTTGACCATCAGGTCAAAATTTGTGTCAGATCCTATTTCTAGGTGAGACATGACCTTTGACACAAAATGAGTGTCTCAATAGAAGAGCAGGGAGACAATACAACCACCCCAATTGTAAGTTATGTTGTACTAGACCATACCTGTCAGGGGATATGAGCACCCAAAGTACGTGCAGTTTGGGTTATGCGCTGTGCACAGACAGTATATCAGGGATGGAAAGTGACTTTATACTTGGTACCTGCAACACTTCCAACACACACGCACATGCGCGTCCCGTCGCCGTGTCGTGGACCCACAGAGAACACACACAAACACCCGCTCATAAACAGTTCCCACACACACGCGGCCGTTGCGCGCGCGACCCGTCACGAACACACACACACACACACACACACACACACACACACACACACACACACACACACACACACACACACACAAACACACAGAGACATACACACCACGGTATGTCCTCACGTCGCGAACACACGCGGCTGTCGCGCTCGCGTGACCCGTCGCGAACACAAATAATGTACTTTCTGACGTGCCTCCCCAACGTGCATGCGCACGTGCATGGCCGCGCATACACGGCTGCGGACCCGAGCGAACAGACAGACACACACACCTGCAGATGATCGTCTTGTTGCCATGTCCGTTTATTATAAGCGACTTGGGCTCTCTTCGTTTGGGCTTGTTTTAACAGACCTGGTTGCTTGTTTCTGCTTGAAACCTGGCAAATATGCATTCATCCCATAGGTTGGGGGGCTGTAACCATGACGACAGTCCCATCGCAGAACTCAGAATGTCCGTTGTTTACAGCAAAACGCAAATAATCATGTTAAATTGTGGTGATGTGCATATGCTAATGATTAATAGCCATGTGCAAGTGCAGAGCAATAGCCACTGAGGAGAACCAAGCAAGTATAACTGATGACTGACATTTCTAAAATTATTGTATAAGTTATGTTGTATTAACATACGCTACCATACAGATTGGACAACATTACTTTTTATTAATTAAAGGGTCTACACCATGAATTTTAACTTTTTCTTCATTTTTGTGTGTTTTTGGTCTCCCCCACCTCTCTTCTGTTCCAACAAATACCCGACTTCGAGCATGCAGGCTTTCATAGGCTATCTGTGGTTTTTATGTAAATTGGTCTGAAAACAGTCCGTCAGATTTGTTCCCCCACCCTACGTCACGTCTGGGAACAATTCCTCCCGTTTTTCAGTTCTAACCAAAAAAAAAATCAAAAACATTTTTTTTTTTTTTTTTTTCATTTAAATTTTTTTTTAAATTTGTTCTTATTTTTTTTTTTTACTTTTTCCACACAGAACCAGGACATAACATGCATACAAACTGGCTCAATAGCGCCCCGTGCCAAACAGGACAATGTGGTATTGCAGGTGAAAGTGCTTTATAAGCCAGAGAGAAGTTAGTTGGAATGAGTATATCTGAGGCTTGATTTAGGCTCAAACCTTTTGAAAAACGTTTGAGGGACATAAACAATATGATATCAAATATTATTATTATTTTTCAAATTCATGGTGTAGCTCCTTTAAAGGTCATTTGATGACCGCCGGAAAGATGCTAATGTTTCCGGTAGGAGACTCAAAGAGTCTCCTTAGAGTCTCCTACCGCCGGCCATCAAATTATTGGCTTAGGAATGCGACAAAAACTAAAACATCTCCATGAATTCAATGCTTCATGGGGTGTGTAATTGATAGAAAATAAGATTTTGTTTGGGCGAACTACTCCTTTAAGGTAGCTACTGTGCTCATGGTTCTTCCTGTCATTTGGAGTGAGTCTTTGTATTCTCATCGTTGCTCAAAGAGAGTTGATGACTGGGTCATAGTCAGGCCAGCTCCTCCCCGCTGGCGAGTGCTTCCTCCAGGGACGCGGGAAGTACTTTAGACCAAGGGGTGTGTGTGTGTGTGTGTGTGTGTGTGTGCGCACGAAGCGCGCGCGCGCGATTTTTTTCGGGTTTCTCGCGGATAAAGTTACTTTTTTTGTTACTTTATTTCGGTTTTAGGGTTAGGGTTGGATTAGGGTTATGTGATTTAATTCTTTTGGGGGAGCCGCGCCCACCGGAGAAAATCTCTCACACACACACACACACGCACGCCTTCAGCCTTTTTTTCCCCGCGTCCCTGGCTTCCTCTCTTCCTGTTGACAAGTCGCAAATCTCCTTTCTTCTCTCCTCAACAACATTAATCTCTCTGTCTCAGTCTCAGTCTCAGTCTCTGTCTCTCTCTCTCTCTCTCTCTCTCTCTCTCTCTCTCTCTCTCTCTCTCTCTCATGCCCCTACAGTAGATGACACCCGCCTTCACTTACAGTTCTCCTGCCTGCACCCTGCTTCTCACCACCTCCCTTGGCTCTGACACCTGATTGCATATCCTGATTTATGAACACCATGTTTAGATGTTCTCTTCTGGTCCCTAAGTAACCCCCCACGCCCTGTTATGTGTGGTGTGCAGAGCGAGCGCTAGAAACAGCTAGTGCTGTGCTGTGCATTGATGTGCTAAGATAAGTGATAGATCTCTCTCTCTCTCTCTCTCTCTCTCTCTCTCTCTCTCTGGACGGCAAGATTGTTTTGATCGTTCTTTCAGAAGAAGTCTTTGATTCTAGGCGTTCTCTTCTGCCAGAAGTTCAGTGTCAGGAGATGAGTGGGTAAACAAATCTAATGAAAGCACTGATAAACCTCAATGTGCCGGAGTGTCTGATTGACTTCAATGTGCCATACATAGTCTCTTGAGAAACTCAGCAATTTAGACTTGAGTGAAACAGATGGAAACTTTCTTCTTTTCTACTTCAGAAACACCATATCAGACAGTAGAGTATTCCTGAATGCTTACTAAGCATGTGCTGACTGCTGAGTGTGAACTCATTTAAATGGGTCTTACATTAATTTCAACCACTTCTCGTTGCAACTGAAAACTGGATGTTGCACATCTTCTTGTACTTATTTAAGTCAAAGTGTTTGATCATCAGTATGTTATGTAAGAGAAAGAAATACAATAGGGAATGTTAAAAAGACAGATGTACCGTATAAAATGTCATCCTGATCCTGTCATGACTCAGTCTGACAGATTTGCACAGTAAAATCCTGGGAAAACATTAGGCCTACTCTGAGAGCTGAAAAGAGCACAAACCTTGAACATTGTTTATTTTATAGTTTCCAAGTTGCTTTGAACGCTCAAACGTCTTGTCAAAACAATGCGCTGTATGTTTTACTTAGTTGGTTTTTGCTCTTAAAAAGTGCAGTGAATGTGTTGCTGGATCTAGTGCTGTCACAACTACTGAGAACGTAGCAGATATACAAGGTCATAGTGTGAATCTTTTGTGCAAATCTTTGAATACATATATTTTTTGAAACAACATTTTTAACTCAAGTCTTTGCTACTGGGGGGGTCCCTGGAACAACATTCCATATTTTGATGGGGGTCGGCGGCCAAAAACATATCATTTTGGGGGACCTTGCAATGCAGATGCGGACCCCCCCATCTCAAAATATGTTGTTCCAGGGAGTTTTTTTTCACGATTTTTCAACAATAGCAGATCTACAAGCTCATAGCACTCGGTGCCGCGCTATGAGCTTGTAGATCTGCTATTTTTTAATAGCCAAATAAATCTAAAAATGACCGATACTCTCCCGGTCTTAATGGGTTAAAAAGCACCAACAAGCACAACTACAATGCTTATCGTTACTGATTACCTATAATGGTAAACAGTGCATTTTTATAGCGCCTTTTCCAAGTTTCATTCACACACCGACGGCGGAGGAAACCATACAAGGCTGCTCAATGGGAGCAATTAGGTGTTCAGGGTCATGCTCAAGGACACTTTGGCACTAATTCTGGGGGAGCCCGCAGCCCGGGAACCTGTCGGTTCCCAAGCCACTGCTCTACCTCCTGAGCCACTGCCGCCCCCATAACATTGTACTGTAGGTCTTTTACAACAGTCATTCAATGGCGTTGGCTCGTGTTTCCACCTTGATAACAATTAAGTTAAAATGATGCCCTGATACAAGACCAACGCTGTAAAAATGTATTAGTGTCCTTAGTGATGACTAGAGTCATGAAAGATAACAAGCAGCCATTCTGTTTCTAATCAGCTACAGGAACCATTAACACATTAAATACGGGAACGGATTGAATGGGTCGCTATGAGCTATGAGCTTGTATGTCTGCTATTTTTGAATAGCCAAAGAAATGACAAAGATGCGTTCCCGGTCTTAATGGATTAATGGGACATATGAATCAGGGACGTAGAGGTACTGTAAGACTGGCACCCAACACCATAGAGACCCGGGGCTTGATTCCCCGCAGCGGTGCCCCCGGCTTGGTCTGGCACTCCAACAACACAGTTGGTAGTGGGACGGTAACGTCGGCAGGGGATTATTGTGTCCTCCGCTGGGGGGTCAAGGGGCCTGTTCTGTGGGGGAAGGGATGGGGGGGGGGATACATTCTGTGGCCATCATGGGGTTGGCAGCAACAGGGACCGCGGGAGACTTGGGGATTTGCCGGCGACTACATTTGGAGTGAAGATACATTACATTTGTTTGGTTTTATCATCAACACCTGTACATTATGGATAAACAGAGGCGATGAAATGAAAAGATAAGTGGAATACAGGCAGAACGAGAGGAGTGGCGAAGTGAAGCCTCACTGGAGCTCTAATGAGAATGAGATGTGTGTCTGCTTCATGAGATTGACCAGTAATTGTCGTAACTAGAAGCTCGCCCCCGCTGCGCGGGGGCTCGCGTCTAGCCCGCGGCCACGCCCACGTAGCGCCCGCGGCCACTTGGCAACTCATATAAGTGGCGTAGCGTCATGAGGGCCAGTGGGGCCGTGGCTCGGTCAGTGAAGACCCTGTAGTGCGGATGATATGTGGCATAGAGGGGCAGATTGTAAATCCCCAGAGGAAACATCCGTGGGCTACCATTGGTTCAGCGATGTGTGCGGTCGCCCTGCGGCCCCTCCTCCTCCACCAATGTGCAGTATTGAGAGCCCTGACGTCACAACAATTGGAGCGATGGGCACTGCACTCTGGTTGGTTAGGGTACACCTAGGGCCCAGGTAGAACCCAGTTAAAGCCTGCATGGGCAAACCCAGTTAGGACCCGCCTTGGTCCCACATAAACATGGCTAGTTGGGGCCCACCTAAGGGCCAGGTAGAAGCTACTTATAGCCTGCATGGGCATCGCAGTTGGGACTGAAGTGGATGCCGCTGACATTGCTGACATGGGGTCCATATGGTTTAGCCCACCTTGAAACCATATGGGAACTACGCTGGCATGCTGGCTGGAATGCAAACGCTGCATCATACCTGTAGTGTTTAGTTTGATGTTGTGTGTGTAGCAGATATACCTGCAGTGTGTAGACCAATGTCCATGTGAAAGTCAATGCCCAGCAGTGTTTTTTTTTCTCCAGCAGAGTTTCTAGTGTCTCTGTCTCTCTCTGGAAGAGGTTGCACATGAACTCTGCAGCCGCACTGAGGCGCTCCAACACAAACACTCTGACATTAAGCTGCTTCACACAACAAACATCAGCACCACGCTGCTGTTTGTCCAAAAGACACAATATCTCCTCTCCGACCGACGTCATGTGTTCATGTATCGACAGCCGTACAGACTCCTTTTGACACATTTTACCTCGTTTATCCAGCTCTCACTGACTCTCCACATCGGGCTGTTATAGCGCCACCATGAGGCTGATTAGAGAAATCTCAAGTGGAATTTCTTCCTCGGCATAGTGGGAATGTGGGTGCAAAGTTGCACGGAAAGTGCATGCTGTGTTCATAATGTGAGGCATTTTGGTCCAAACGGAGCAGTCCTGCAGACTTTGGAAGCCATTTTAGCCAATCAGGATGGAATATGAAAAATCTGAAAGAGCCTTTTTTTTTAATGACTGTGGAGATACTGTGTACCGATTTGCGTGATGTTTGGGCAAAATATGTAGGAGTACTGTGAGAAAATGTGTTTATCAAAAAGCGGCCTCCTGGTGGCACTGTAACAGGGCCATGTGAAAGAAATAGGGCAGAGGTTCTGAATTGGCATCCAGGGAGTGTGTGTGCACAGTTTCGCTGCGATCAAGTCAACGATGTGAGAGATTAGCTATCACAGACGGACGGACAGGGGGTGAAACATAGTCTTGCGCCATGCCTTTCGGCCTGGCGGAGACAATAAAAAAACGAAAGTAAAGGAAATGACCATTTCTGCAACGAAAGTAGTCAACAAACTATACTATAAAAACATGGGCCACATTGTCAAATAATCTAAGAAAGAGGCAATCATGTAGAAAATAGCCGATCTACAAGCTTACAAAGCCTCTCAACGTGAGGCGTTTCGAACTTGTAGATCGGCTATTTTCACAATATTTACTTGTGGAACGGAGTCAAACAGAATGGGGGGGTCCCCAGATCAAGTACGTTTATTTGGGGGGGGGGGGGGGGGGCGGCCTGAAAGGGTTGATAAGCACTGATCTAATCTGAGCGAAATTATCTGAATTTACTACATGACCATAATGCAGCCTCACATGCGTAGCACGGGGCGGTCCTGCCATTACGTTAGTTACTGTAGTTGCTGTGGAGCGACATAGTTCTCCAGAAGACACACACAAACATACACCATCTGCAATGGACTAACTGAGCAGCAATATTGACATTCACCACACGAACGTGCATTGTTGACAAAGTGATTGCACAGCCGCTGCAGGCATGACAACCACGTTAGCGTTAGCGACATGGCAGCTATCACAGCGCCCTGTCCGTCGTCGCTGCGACTGACTGTGATTAGCCTGGGTGCCAGCCTGCTTCGCTACGTTCGGCGGATTGTTTTTTCTTTCTGGAGAGTGAAAAAAAGTCCGCCGAACGCAGCGAAGCAGGCTGGCACCCAGGCTAGACTGTGATGGCTACAGCCATAGATATATAAACACTACAGCAAGCTCTCTGAGATGCCATTGTCTGGAGACTGCTCTTAGCGTGACACGACCAATGAGAGTGAGCGCTGTAGTTGTTGCTAAGATACGGTGGCGTCTCTGCCCCATAGCTTGTAGATCTCTCACGCATGATTGGCGTAGGCTGCGTTGCCAGGTCTGACTGTTTGTATAAGCGATTGTGGGCTTATTTGGGTGCACTTTTGGGCTCGTCGTTTCCATAGACCACGGCAGTGCTTATTTCTTTCCCGTGACCGATGTGGCAAGAGAAGGTGCAAAACGAACCATCCGGAAGTAGATTGCGAGATGAAATATATAGCACTTTTTGATTATTAGAGAAGGAGACACATGTGAAGGTGGAAAATGAAATGTAGTAGATTATATAGTTTTTCATGAGGGATTTTTGTAGCAAGTTGTGAGAGAATTGGGCTACTCCTGTGGGCGGGGGGCTGATTAGAACCATTGGGGTTTGAAAGGAGACGCTCTCTGTTTGAGTGGAAAGATGAATGCATTGTGTTGACCGTGATTGAACACATGCTCTATCCAATGTTTTGCTCTCAATTTGCTTCATGAACACAAGTGCCCCCCCCCCCCTCTATCCATCTACCGCCCCCCCCCCCCCCCCCCGTATTTGTGAAGGTCAAGGGAACTCTTTTCTTAAGAGGATAGTGAAGGTGAGTGATATTCTCCCTATTTCAAAGCTTAATAACCGTGTGTGTGTGTGTGTGTGTGTGTGTGTGTGTGTGTGTGTGTGTGTGTGTGTGTGTGTGTGTGCGTGTGCGTGTTTTCTCTTTGTAGATTGGCCAGTGGCACTCTGAAGATGGACTATCCATGGAGAGAAAGAAGCTGCCATCAATCAATGTGTCAGACACTCTCTTCAACACCACTCTTACTATAACAACAATATTAGTAAGTACAATACACACACACACACACACACACACACACACACACACACACACACACACACACACACACACACACACACACACACACACACACACACACACACACACACACTTTCAAGAGTTTCCAGTTGGAAAATGTCATGAATAAAAGTAAAACAAATCAAAGAAATTCCATAAATAGTTATTTAAAAAAATGGAGATGTTGTAGATCTGCTATTTTCAAAAGATTTGAATAACTGTTATACATAATGATACCTTGTGAAACACCACATTCTGCATAATGAAAATACTTTAAGTATATTTTTATGCCAATACTTTTGGTACTTTTACTTTATTTTGATTACCAGACCTTTACTTGTAACAGAGTGTTTCTACATTGCAGTATTGATATTTTCCCTTAAGTAAATGTTGTTTTAGTTTTTCCACCACTGCAATTGAATGCATAGGCAGCACATTATACCAATTGTAGATTAGAGTACAGGGGTTTGGAGAAGTGACAGAGATCCACCTGGAGTTAATGGAGTAAAAATCTGAATTTAACTTTAAAATAAACTAGCTAAATGAAAGATTAAACCCAGGAATGATATAGCATGAACATTTATCTAAAGATTACAATAGTATTCAAAGTATTTAAAAAAAAAACTCAACTTTTAGGTAGCCTACATCTAATGAGAGTTACTGTGAAGCCACATCAAAGTCTTATTCCAGCCTTTCAGACAGCATGCACACAGACAGACAAAGACCATGAACTGGCTGTGATCTCTCCTTTTATGTGATGGTAAACAGAAGCATGCACACAATAAACATGGTAAACGCACTAAACAGTAAACACCCAGGAGCAGCAATGGGAGAATAAAGGGTTGAGAGGAGGTGGCAAGTTTACAAATGAGACAATATTTCCACAAATATATGAGGGACTGAGAGACAGAATGAGGGACTGAGAGACAGATGAGGGACTGAGAGATAGATGAGGGACTGAGAGACAGAAGGAGGCAAGAAGCATCTCCCCCCTTTGTACGTACACATACTATTATCTTTTTTTCGTATTCATACATAATCTTTTTCTCACTCAAGCCAGGTGATTTAAAAAAAAAAGTATTGAGTGGGAGACAAGAAGTGACTGTCTTTAAGATGAATGAACACAGATGATTGAATATTTCTGTTTCCACGTTCAATTTTCTCTAGTGAAATTTCCCAATTCTGTTTCATTCAAATTACTGCTCATATTATAGACATCCCATTAAAGCCTTAGATCACTGGTCCTATTCAGAAGTGCAAGGTTAAAATTGTCAAAGATGTACAGTCAAGAATGGAGAAGAATCCTTCTCTACTGATTTAATATGCGTTCATGTTTCTCTTCACACAGGAGGACTGCTCAGCTCTGTGAGAGTCTCATACAGTACATCTGAACTGACAGTTTGATAGTGCGTGTGGCCTGGGGATAAGAGCTTGATTTTAAAAACCCGCAATTCTTTATATATTCAAACTTACTGCTCTAATGTCTCTCTCCTGTGGTGTGCAGAATAAGCTACAATAGCTGGACTGTGTTTGTGATCTGTCTTTCATGGAAGACAGCAGTTTTCTACTTTCCTTTTCTGGTCCAGAAAATTAAATTGCAGAGGGGTCGACAACCGCACTTATGACAGAGAGAGAGAGAGAGAGAGAGAGAGAGAGAGAGAGAGAGAGAGAGAGAGAGAGAGAGAGAGAGAGAGAGAGAGAGAGAGAGAGAGAGAGAGAGAGAGAGAGAGAGAGAGAGAGAGAGAGAGAGAGAGAGAGAGAGAGAGAGAGAGAGAGAGAGAGAGAGAGAGAGAGAGGAGTAAAAGAACAGACAGGGGGACAAACAGGTACATTGTTGTGTGGATAGCAGCCAGTCAGTCCCATTTGTTATTGATCGCCTCTAGGTTTTTATGGATGTGATTGATAGGTTGGTGCCAGGTGTAATTTTATTAGTTTGTACTTAACCAGAGGAGGAGGAAGAGAACGATGGAGAGAGAAAGCACGCTGTATTTCTTCTAGTCCCACTCTGAGAGCGAGGGTTAGACTAGACGGACACTTTGAGATAAATATAGAATGCTTTTTACTCCATCATCAATCATCGATTAAGCTAGAAAGGGAATAGGTCGTCCTTTAGATAAGTGTTGTGGTGGGACATGCACACACACACACACACACACACACACACACACACACACACATACACACACACACACACACACACACACACACACACACACACACACACACACACACACACACACACACACACACACACACACACACACACACACACACGCATGTTCCTGACCTCTGCTCAGTGGGTGTGAAAAGCCATTAATTGAAGGCAGCAGGTCTGTTTGTCTCTTGCCTCTCTCCAGCCGTGGCCAGGGTAATATGCAAACTGGCCAATTAAATATCACCTCTTTAATAAGTCTGTTTTGCCAGGGAACGGAAGGAAGGGGAAAGGGTCTGGCTCATCCAGGCTTGGGCTGCATTGCTTGAGGAGTTACGACAGTCTGTGAGCTGTGAAATTAGCATTTATATTGTACCTTGCTAACTCTGGAGGAGCATAAGCACCGCAGAGGTGTCACAATAGGCCAGCGAGGTGACATGCATGGCTGCTTTAATGAGTTCATAAACAGACAGACAAATTGACATTCATAGAGTGCTACAGTACACACAGTCACTGATTGTCAACCGCTGGCTGGCTGGATGAACAGTTGGCCACACACACAGAGCTGGTTGTTCCACACAGAATAGTTGATACTACTATTAATCAGAATTGAACAGAAGGCTGTGTTAGGTTGTAGTGTCCAGGCCCGCCACCCCACCCTCCGGCCAGATGGGCCCACATTGTTGCTACAGTATTAAAGCAGTTGTGTCACAGTAATGGCAGTGGCTCAGGAGTGTCAAAGTGTTCTTGAGCAAGACACAATGTCCAATGTGCATGTTGGTGCCTTGCATGGTTGACTCTGCAGTCAGGTGTGTGAATGGGTGAATGTAATCCACATTGTAAAGTGCTTTGGAGAAAGGCACCATTTACCATTTGACAGTAACAGCTGTGCCACCCATTGTGCACTAAATTCTCTCTGCTCCCAATTGCTCCCAACTATTGCTCCCGACTATTATGGCTTCTTCTGAGGCAAATCCATCAGCTGCACAAAAGAGCACATCCAGCTGTGAAGATGGCACCAGGTTTACAATGACAACCAGCCACTGTATAAAAGAACACATCCAGCTGTGAGGATGACAACAGCTTTAAAACGCTGCACCCCTTGTTCTGTAGCACAGCACTTGCTGCTTTGTCTGCCTTCACAACAAAACCATACAAAAATGGCTGAAATGATGTACTAACGGGAAGAGCAGTAAAGTGTGTGGTGGATCAGTGAAGTGACAGAATTCTATTTTTATTTTTGAGACTGAAGAAGGGCGAAGTACCCATTGCAACCTTGTATCCAAAACTGTTACTTTTTTTCTTGACTTGTTTCAAAAGTAGCAGATCTACAAGCTCACAACATCACTTTGCGATTCTTTGAGATAATATTATATTGGCTGTTCACATCAAGTCACCACATCATGCTTATTGCTTTTGGTCTTTGAGCTTGAACAAAAACACGTCAACATTGTTTGACTTCTGTTTTGTTCTGCTGTCAATATTTATAACAGGGTGGAGAATGTCAGATGACAAAGAAGGGTACAATCACTTGTTAATCATTGTTTATTGGTTACTGATGTCGCCAGAATGTAATCAAAGTATTCCTGTGTATGATGTTGTGCAGCCTGTGAACACCCACTTGACAGTTGCATTATTTAAAAAATAACATGACAAGAAAATGTTCACTCTGTAGTTCCTTAAATCACCCTACTCGATCAACATGGCAATATAAGCCATATTAGGAGACAGTTGAACAGCTCAGAAACAGTGTGAAAGAGACAACGTGCTTTTGCTGGAACAGATTAGTCTTCTCCTGATTTACAAGACCTTACTCTTACTTTTATAGTAGGCAGGCATACGTCCATCTAAACATCAGGCTCTAGATTCTAACCAAAGTAAAAGTGTTTCAGTGGAGAGAGTGTGTAATCAAAACTGTATGGTGTTTTGTAGGAGAATCCATATGTGATGCTGCGATCAAACCACCATGAACTGGAGGGGAATGAGCGATACGAGGGCTTCTGTGTGGACATGCTGAAGGAGCTGGCAGACATCCTGAAGTTCAAATACCGTATCCGGCTGGTGGGAGATGGGGTGTACGGTGTTCCTGGAGCTAATGGTACCTGGACTGGCATGGTTGGAGAGCTCGTGTCAAGGGTAAGATGGAGATCACATGGAAACATGCATGGCTACATTTCACACATGATTCAAGCACAGACATTGTTTAGACTGTGAGACATCTGTGTGTGGTTGGGGTGCCTGATGGCTCAGATATAGTTAGTGCACAGACCATGTGCTCCTTGTGAGTTTGGTTTCTTCTGTTTGGTTTATTTTCTTCCTTGTTTTCCTGTCGCTCTATATACTCTATATCTAATTAATCAAGCATAAATGCTGAAGTTGTTCATTTTTTCAGAAAACTTTAGATTTAGAAGCCGTTTTTAGAATCGGCCTCATGTCTAAATGGGTTTCTTACTTAAATGGGGAAAAAAAACTATGTCTGTCACAGACAATATATTTTCCAATATTTTGATATTTCTGCACATATTTCCTGGTTATTTTATGCTAGTAACACAATAGAATTGTCACATATTGCCACTTCAATAGTCATGAATATATACATGCATAAATAGCACATCTGCACACCTGAGTGATTGTTGCTATGCAGCCTGCATTCATATTGCTCACACAGTCAAACAGAAAGCCTTTTCCTCCATGCCATATACTACATTTTTCCACAGAGCAGTTGCTTTGCAGCTTATACGTTTTGTATTTTCAAAAACGGCTTGTTGGTGGCTCGTTTCTTGCCAGCTCCTTTTCTAAAGCCTGCAAACTGACCGTAACATGGTTTGATTTCTGAATCAGAGTCTACTTGACCTGGTGCTAAATCTCTGAGTGAGATTTTATTGTCTTCCGGCCATGCTGCTTGTAACTGTTAACAGGCAGGGTTGGTTAGATGAGGCAGTTGACATGAGAGCTGAGTACTGGAGAACGGAAAGAAAAGGAAAAGAAATGAGAGAGAGAAGGGATACATGAAAGAGAGGGAGTTGGAATGGATCTTAAGAAGTCATCTGTCTTAATTCTATGGGCTAATGGAGGGCAAAGCCATTAAGGAAATAAAGCGCCTGAACTTTTTATTGTCACAGCTTGCCCCCCCTGTAAGTTATCTCAGCTGACACAGGGCATCTGTCCCTTCCTTCCCTATGACACCCTGGCCATCTCTCCAGGTGTCCTAGACTCTTCTCCCTCCTGGCTACCAAGTTGTAGAATGACCTCTGACCTCCAGCTCAAAGGCGTGCTGGTGATTTCCACAGTGTCATGGAAGAAAAGCCTCCAAAATGTAATTTCTCCCCAGATCAAACTGATGTCCTTGTGTGGGAGGTGCAGTTTTGTCAATAATGAATCTTAGCAGATGGTGTAAAATGATCTTGGGAAGAAATAACTAATATAGTTAATACATCTGGAAATAGTCCAATGAGTGACGTGTCCCAGTTCACTTTGTTCGTATTTTTACGTGTCGGTTTGGATGACACTTCGGAGAAGCGTACTAAACTATACCACTTCAAGGGATTCTTAACAATGTGAAAAAGACAAGCATAATATTTTATTTTGGAGACGTATATCTGAGTGTGCCTCGCTATAAGCTGGTAGACCTGGTCCAAGCAGGCAGGCGGCAGACAACACCAAAATTGCACAAACAGCGAGTCCCCAAAACAGCAAACATAAAAGGGAAAACCTGCCACTGTGCCTCAGGAAATTGCCAATTCACCCGTCTGACTCATGCAAAATAGGGTCCTTATGCTGAGTTCGTTCACACTACACGATTATACGTAGCTCCATTCATCCACTCAATGACATTTCTGGAGCTCGCCGAACAAAGACCCACATCAGAGGCAAGTCAGCGTTCACTCCCCCGGGTTTTGCTTGCTGTGTGTGAACGGTTCAAAGACGTGAGCGAAGCATGATGCCTCCTCGAGCACCCCCCAGATATCTGGCATGCTAGCTATCTGGACCTGTCTGCGTTTGCAAATCATGCAGAAATGTGACAGGCAATGAGAACACAAGACAGGTGGACACAGGTGCTTGTTTGATTTTGAACAGTACTTAAAGTCTGTCTGTCTGTCTGTCTGTCTGTCTGTCTGTCTGTCTGTCTGTCTGTCTGTCTGTCTGTCTGTCTGTCTGTCTGTATCTATCGATCAGGCATGCAGAACAGCTTCCACAGATTAAAAAAACAGATACACAAATACAGAAGCTGAGACGAAATTTACAGAATATAATTACTGAATTAATGGTGAATTAATGAGGGTATGGATATAATTCTATTGCGTAAACACCTCCCAGACGTCCATGTGCCGATAACTGAACTTCCTCTTCCATATTTGACATAGAAGCACAGCGCTGACATCAATGGAAATGAACATTCTATACATTTCTATTTCTACGTTTATTCTGCAGTTTATTCACTGCCAGTTGTAGTTGACTCTCTCTCACTCTCCCTCTCCCTCCACTCTGTCTCACCCTCTCTCTCTGTCTCTCTCTCTCTGTCTCATATTATTTCTCATGCAAATTCTTCCTCTCTCATTGTCTATCTCTCACTCTCTCTCATATGTATTCTATCTCTATCTCTTTCACCCTTTCACTCTCTCTCCCTCTCATATGTATTCTGTCATCTATATTCTCTCTCTTACTCGTTCTCTCATATTCATTCTCATAATCCTCTCATATGTATTCACTCTCTCTCTCAGTAACACTCATACATACATATTCACACACAGACCTTTTTTTTCGCCTATAGCGGAAGAAAAAACATGTGCGAGCAGATCGTCTGTGCGCGGCCAGTGAGAACGGCTGCATTCATTAACATGGAGCGGAAGAAAACCAGTGTCCGTGCACTTATGCTTGCGCGCCTGGTGGGCGGACTCATGCGTAATTGAGTCCGTCATGACGCAATGAAGCAATGATGCAGTGACGCTAACGTGTTTTCATCTCACGCTTTGGTAATGTCTCCGATTGTTTGGAACCATGAAGAATGGAACATTAGATAATTATTATGTAGTAGACCTATTATTATCCTCTATTCAACCAGTGAAATGGACGGTTATGGACGATTATGTCAAACACAAACGTGTGTGTGTGTGTGTGTGTGTGTGTGTGTGTGTGTGTGTGTGTGTGTGTGTGTGTGTGTGTGTGTGTGTGTGTGTGTGTGTGTGTGTGTGTGTGTGTGTGTGTGTGTGTGTTTCAGAAAGCTGACCTAGCAGTGGCGGGCCTGACCATCACAGCAGAACGTGAGAAGGTCATTGATTTCTCCAAACCCTACATGACTCTCGGCATCAGCATCATGTACCGTATCCGCCTGGTGAGTTAACCTTCATCCCCTCCCTGTTAATCCATCCACACGGCTGAGAGTCCACAGCCGGCAGTCAGCCACGTATAATTTTGCTTTCAACAGAAGCATCTCTATATACCAAAATCTTGCGACTCGCGTCGGCGCAACCACACTTTGCAATTTCCCAGAATTGCGAATATTCTAGTTGCCTCTTGTTCACCTTTCAGTGCATCCATCTCCCCCATCTCTCACTGTCCTGTTTCCCAAAACCCCATCTGGTTGTCCTGTGTCTGGATCATATCTGTTCTGTTCTTCAGTCCTGTGTTCATGTAGAAAACATTCATGGCATGGTAGATAAATTAACATTTTGAAAGGCCTATGTGGCTTAATATGTAGTGTGGCTCACGGACTTTTTCATTGCATAAATGTATGTTGGGTCACAGGGCTGAAGAGCAGAGCATATATCATAGCTAGTAGGAAGTATTGACAGGCCTTATACAAAACATGTTCTTGGGTTTACGCTTACACTTAATCCTAAAATCATTTCCCACAATACTAATACTTATGCCTGCTTCATAAAAAATACTTGAGGCAAAGCCACCATTCATTTATGAATATCAAATTAACTTTTAATTGTGAATGTGGTTTATAATCACCTTTGCTTCTGTAATAGAGCCAATTACAGATTTCCCTGTAGGTATTTGAATGTACCGCATGAGTGTTCATTTATTCATTTATTGAACCATGAAAAACTGAAGAAAGTAAACTGCACCCATAACCCCAGAGAAATTAATTGCACAAAGTCCTCTTTTATGTGCTCCTGTTCTTTGGCTGCAAACAGAAAACACATCGACAGTATCTAACTTTCGAGATCCATATAATAACCTGGATCTCAGTGAGAGGATTTTGTTGGCTGGGATACCAGACTTATCTTTGAGTTCCCTCTGGAAAGACCTTGCAGGGAGGAATCCCAGAGTGGAAAGCACTTGGCATGGTTCCAGTGTGCCTGCTCACAAATCTAAGAATCGTTACTTAAGATGAAATTTGATCTTAAGATTTTGACAGTGACAGGCTGTCTTATTCACACTGATGCCATCCTCCATGGTCCACAGAGAGAAAATAGAGAAACAAATAGTGAAGCAACATTCATGAAGGTGGAGATTCAATACCAGGGCCAGTGTTTTCAGAGCCCCATCAGGCCCATTAATCACCAGCCTATCTCCCAAACCCTCCAGCACTGGTACAAGCTGCATGGAGGGTTCTTTCGATTAGAACAAGCTCATTAGCAAAGCATACCAATGGGACATTTACCTTCCTCGCCACTCCCGTTTCCCCTCTTTTCGACTCATACTTTCCATCCCTCCCTCTCTGCATACGTCAATTGCCACTGAAATGCCCAGCAGCTAGGGGCTCAATTGAGTACTGGTGGGGGAATCAATCGATGCAAGCACCAGGTGCTATGTTAAATGGTGACTGCGCGGTAAATCGTCTCTGAATCAGCCCAGCAGGGGGTAGAATGACATGGTGTCAGGGAACTGATGTGGAGGAACATGTCCATTTCTGCCCCCTGCAGGGCAGAAGCTGTATAAACAGTTGCACTGCAGAATGATCACACACGTATCCCTGTTGAACAAGCTATCGAAATAAGCTATGTCCATCTTACGCTTCTTATCTTCTAAATTGTCCCTTTGTCCCATGACAGTTTCTCAGGTCTGTTAAGGGATGATTTCAAGAGTTTCTCAGCATGGCTTCACTATTTGAATTTCTGTGATTGCAAGTTTTTAGGTCCAGTCCATCAAGTATTGATTTTAAACCACAGTGCCTGCTGCTCATTTCAAACTTTAAATGAAACTTTCAGTCAGATCAATATCAGTGATCAATCTGATGAAGTAGAGGTGCCAATTGGGTATTAATTACCCGTAGACATGGCTGTTAAATGTGCGTGCGTGCGTGTACTTCTGTTTTTTGTGAGAACCAACCAGGCAGGAACATTTTCTAAGGCTTACAAGCCTGTGTGCATCCTGATCTCTTCTGACAGGAACCTGCTGGTTGTTCCTGAGTCAAGTCTGCATTACAGCTTCATTTCTGATCACATAAAAAGGCTTCCCAAAAGGGCAAAGTACCAAAGTAAAAAAGATGTCTGCATATTTGAAAACTTTTGTCTGATCGTGTGCCTAGAAAACACTGTAAGGATGTGTACTTAAAGGTATTAGAAGTTCTTTGCATTATACAGTGGTCTCCCACCTTATCTTTTTTTTTTAAAAGTTATTTCTGATAGTGACAGTGAGAGAGACAGGAAAGGCGAAGTGAAGTCAGGAAAGGGGAAGGAATAAAGCCTCATTTTTATTTTATGTGGTATGCAATCTTACCAGGTGAGCCTCAGAGGTCAGGGTTTGTTTGTACCCACACTCACCTGAGGTTTTCAATTATTTATTTTCACAGAATTTAATGTTTTATGGTCATGATTCACCAGGAGTCTGGATGGCTTGATTCTAGGCTTAAAATAATTCATATGAATATTTTTGGATATCTCTATAAGAAAAATAATGGAGTGAATTTGAGTGGAACAACAACATGGCCACCACTGCTATGCCCTATACATTATGCAGTAGTAGCAGCACAATTATCAGGACTGAGATGCTGTCTGCTTGCCTTTGTGTGTTTCTATTTGTATCTAGTGATCACAGTCTAATTAGTGTCTAATTAGATAAAGTGTTTAGTTTTGGGTCAATAGAGATCACCTTAGATTGAAGTGCTGTCCTGAGGGCAGAGAGCTTCCTTATTCACTGTCTGTCCACGCACTGACCTAGACACACACACACACACACACACACACACACACACACACACACACACACACACACACACACACACACACACACACACACACACACACACACACACACACACACACACACTCTCTCACACACAGTTGACGGATGCCATTCATTTTCAATGGAGAGCATGCAATGTGGCTGTGCAATATGATATGGAGAGATTTTCAACCAGTTGCCGTATCTGAAGTTTGCATAAAGGTGGTTGAACCTAACTTCATGCAAATGCATGTCGTTGTTCAACACAACATTTCTCACCTAAACATTTCCTTAATTCCTCAAATGTTTTCAGAAACATATTTCAGTGTACTGTATAATTAGGTTTCGAGAGCCTATCAGGCTTCGAACCCTATTACATCTCTACACTTTCATTATTATTATTATTATTATTCTTCCGCCGGTTTTGCCAGTTCTGGCCTAACCGCCTGGTCACTTTTTATGAAATTCGGCAATATGGTAGAGGGCTATGCCAAACGGCGAAAACCCGAAACTCACAAACATTGGCCAAAGGGTGGTGCTGTAGCACTCAATTGAACATGCCAACTTTGAACAAGTACAACTCATGCCCTGTTTGACCCACAGCCATGAAACTTCGATGCACACATGCGTCTCCTCATGCCTAACAACTTTCACTGTTTGACTTTTGACCTCTGACCTTTAAATCTCCCACCATTTCGAATTCTATGAAAAGCAGTAAAAAAGACTCTTCCTTCGTACAGATTGAGCAATCTGTACGAAACTGTATACACATGAACTTTGGACCAATGCCGACAGACGTGAGCAAGCGGATTTTCCATAAGTGAAAACGTTAAGCTTTTATAAGCCAATGAATATTGCAGTTTTATGACAATTATTCATCTGCCCCTAACACATACATGCAGACTCACATTTGTTTGACATTTTGCAATATTGTAGAGGGTCCTTCCAAGTATCACTGAAACCAATCTTACTCCAATAGGTCAAAGGGGGGCGCTATAGCAATTTTTTGAAAATGCAAACTTTAAACAGGCAAAAGTCATGCCTCGTTTGGCCGACAGCCGTTAAACCTGCTTACACATGTGCCTTGACTCATGAAGAACACATGTATCACTTTGACCAGTAAGCTCTGCCCTTAGATTGTCTGCAATTTTGAGCAGTTTGAAAAACATTTAAATCCAGGATTTCTGAGCAATTTGCGTGAAACTGTGTCAAATACATGTTTGAGGCCCTTTTTCACAGGTTCAGGTGTGTTGGTTCAATAGCTTGATCGCTTAATCATCTGCCTTGAAACCATAGGGTAGCCGGTTCAAATCCCACCTCAGGTAGACTTCATTATAATTGCATTGCACACAACATGACTATATCAATGAATACATGTGCAATTGTTAAAGATGACGAGAAATGCATACTTGAAAGTAGTTATTTTCAATGTATGACGTACTTCATTCGCCCTTTTGTTTTGTTTTGTTGGATTCTCCCTTTTCACTGTCTAAGGCTGTGTATTGGATAGCTCCACCAGTAGAGTGTGAGTCTCATGTGCCGAAGGTCCCTGGTTCAAATCCCACTTATTACAGTTCACATTTAAATTGCATTGTACAAAACATGACCCTGTTAATTCAGATATGTGCAATGTTTAGACAATAACACGAAATGCTTTTGAGAGTAGTTGTTTTTTATGTATGACATACTTTCTTGTGAAAATAGCCGATCTACAATCTCACACCTTTTTAGATAGCAACGCGTTGTGAGCTTGTAGATCGACTATTTTCCACTAGTTTCCATTCCGAAATATATTGAGCAGTTTGAAAAACATTTAAACCAAGGATTTCTGAGCAATTTGCGTGAAAGTGTGTCATGTGTGTGAACTCCCTTTTAACTAGTACTATGTATGACATACTTTCTTGTGAAAATAGCTGATCTACAATCTCACACCGGAAGAACCTATAGGACGGAAAAAGCTATAGATATCAACAGACACCATCAGGGAGGCCATATCTTTAGCTCAATGAGAAGAGAGGCAGCCTGTGAATCCATAGGTCGCTGGTTCGATCCCTGTCCCCAACAATGCGTTCAGGTGATCATCATTTGGAATTCCCCCTATTCCCATGGATTGGATCCACCCCTCTCACCTGCTCTCACTCATCACCAATCACACCTGCCACATGCACAGTACAATTTTTAGGTACTTTTACTTTACTACTCTACTCTACTACAATTACAGCAGATGACAGCTTTAGTTACTTGTTACTTTGCAGATGTAATTATTAATACAACACCTACAGTAACCACATACAGCCGATCTACAATGTGACGCGTTATGAGCTTGTATGTATATAATAAGCAACCCATGCTGTATGATAACTTACCACATATGAAATCCAATTCTGTCTATCCAATGGCTCAGTCTGTACTGTGGCCATAGCTGAGTGGTTAGTGAGCCCACCTAGGGAGCCAGAGGCCCTGGTTGCCCCAGGTACGATTCCAGGCCAGGCCAGCAAATGTGTCGATGAAAATAAATTTGTCCCTGAGCAAGACTCTTAACCCCTAATTGCTCACAGGCCCTCATTGGAAACAAGACCGCAAGGACTTTCATGAACGGATCTGGAATTATCCTTATCCTTTACACTGTCTACCCACAAGTCTATAGGTCCCTGGTTCAAACCCCAATTTAACCGGTCCAAATATAATTTACTGAACAAAAATCATGACTTTGTTAATTAATGCATGTTCACTTCTTCTCTCTCGCTCTCTCTCTTACTGCCTCTCTTTCTCACTGCCTCTCTCTCTCTCTCTCTCTCCCTCTCTCTCCCTCCCTCTCTCTCTCTCTTTCTTTTCTCTCTCTCTCTCTCTCTCTCTCTCTCTCTCTCTCTCTCTCTCTCTCTCTCTCTCTCTCTCTCTCTCTCTCTCTCTCTCTCTGCCACTCTGTCACTGTCTGTCTGTCTGCCAGTCTGCCAGTCTGCCACAGTCTGTCTGTCTGCCAGTCTGCCAGTCTGCCACAGTCTGTCACAGTCTGCCAGTCTGCCAGTCTGCCACTCTGTCACAGTCTGCCAGTCTGCCACTCTGTCACAGTCTGCCAGTCTGCCAGTCTGCCACTCTGTCACAGTCTGCCAGTCTGCCAGTCTGCCATTATTCTCGAAACCGCTCATTGCTGCTTGCAGCTATATTTATTATTATTATTCTTCCGCCGTTTTTGCCAGTTCTGGCCTAACCGCCTGGTCACTTCTTATGAAATTCGGCAATATGGTAGAGGGCTATGCCAAACGGCGAAAACCCGAAACTCACAAACATTGGCCAAAGGCACTCACACTCTGACTTTTGACCTCTGACCTTTAGATCTCCCACCATTTCGAATTCTATGAAAAGCAGTAAAAAAGACTCTTCCTTCGTACAGATTGAGCAATCTGTACGAAACTGTATACACATGAACTTTGGACCAATGCCGACAGACGTGAGCAAGCGGATTTTCCATAAGTGAAAACGTTAAGCTTTTATAAGCCAATGAAAATTGCAGTTTTATGACAATTATTCATCTGCCCCTAAAACATACATGCAGACTCGCATTTGTTTGACACTTTGCAATATTGTAGAAGGTCATTCCAAGTATCACTGAAACCAATCTTACTCCAATTGGTCAAAGGGGGGCGCTATAGCAATTTTTTGAAAATGCAAACTTTAAACAGGCAAAAGTCATGCCTCGTTTGGCCGACAGCCGTTAAACCTGCTTACACATGTGCCTTGACTCATGAGGAACACATGTATCACTTTGACCAGTAAGCTCTGCCCTTAGATTGTCTGCAATTTTGAGCAGTTTGAAAAACATTTAAATCCAGGATTTCTGAGCAATTTGCGTGAAAGTGTGTCATGTGTGTGAACTCCCTTTTCACTAGTTCAGGTGTGTAGGTTCAATAGCTTGATAGCTTAATCATCTGCCTTGAAACCACAGGGTTGCTGGTTCGAATCCCACCTCAGGTAGACTTCATTATAATTGCATTGCACACAACATGACTATATCAATGAATACATGTGCAATTGTTAAAGATGACGAGAAATGCATACTTGAAAGTAGTTATTTTCAATGTATGACGTACTTCATTCGCGCTTTTGTTTTGTTTTGTTGGATTCTCCCTTTTCACTGTCGAAGGCTGTGTATTGGATAGCTCCACCAGTAGAGTGTGAGTCTCATGTGCCGAAGGTCCCTGGTTCGAATCCCACTTATTACAGTTCACATTTAAATTGCATTGTACAAAACATGACCCTGTTAATTCAGACATGTGCAATGTTTAGACAATAACACGAAATGCTTTTGAGAGTAGTTGTTTTTTATGTATGACATACTTTCTTGTGAAAATAGCCGATCTACAATCTCACACCTTTTTAGATAGCAACGCGTTGTGAGCTTGTAGATCGACTATTTTCCACTAGTTTCCATTCCGAAATATATTGAGCAGTTTGAAAAACATTTAAACCAAGGATTTCTGAGCAATTTGCGTGAAAGTGTGTCATGTGTGTGTGAACTCCCTTTTCACTAGTACAGGTCTGTTGGCCCAATGGCTTAATCATCTGCCTTGAAACCACAGGGTTCCTGGTTCGAATCCCACGTCATGTAGAATTCATTATAATTGCATTGCACACAACATGACTGTATCAATGAATGCATGTGCAATTGTTAACCAGTAAACTCCGCCCTTAGATTGTCTGCAATTTTGAGCAGTTTGAAAAACATTTAAATCCACTATTTCTGAGCAATTTGCGTGAAAGTGTGTCATGTGTGTGAACTCCCTTTTCATCAGTTCGGGTCTGTTGGCCCAATGGCTTAATCATCTGCCTTGATACCAGAGGGTCGCCGGTTCAAATCTCAGATGTAATTATTAATACAACACCTACAGTAACCACATACAGCCGATCTACAATGTGACGCGTTATGAGCTTGTATGTATATAATAAGCAACCCATGCTGTATGATAACTTACCACATATGAAATCCAATTCTGTCTATCCAATGGCTCAGTCTGTACTGTGGCCATAGCTGAGTGGTTAGTGAGCCCACCTAGGGAGCCAGAGGCCCTGGTTGCCCCAGGTACGATTCCAGGCCAGGCCAGCAAATGTGTCGATGAAATGAAATTTGTCCCTGAGCAAGACTCTTAACCCCTAATTGCTCACAGGCCCTCATTGGAAACAAGACCGCAAGGACTTTCATGAACGGACCTGGAATTATCCTTATCCTTTACACTGTCTACCCACAAGTCTATAGGTCCCTGGTTCAAACCCCAATTTAACCGGTCCAAATATAATTTACTGAACAAAAATCATGACTTTGTTAATTAATGCATGTTCACTTCTTCTCTCTCGCTCTCTCTCTCTTACTGCCTCTCTCTCTCTCTCTCTCTCTCTCTCTCTCTCTCTCTCTCTCTCTCTCTCTCTCTCTCTCTGCCACTCTGTCACTGTCTGTCTGCCAGTCTGCCACTCTGTCACTGTCTGTCTGTCTGCCAGTCTGCCACTCTGTCACTGTCTGTCTGCCAGTCTGCCACTCTGTCACTCTGTCACTCTGTCACAGTCTGTCTGTCTGCCAGTCTGCCACTCTGTCACTGTCTGTCTGTCTGCCAGTCTGCCACTCTGTCACTGACTGTCTGTCTGCCAGTCTGCCACTCTGTCACAGTCTGTCTGTCTGTCTGCCAGTCTGCAACTCTGTCACTGTCTGTCTGTCTGCCAGTCTGCCAGTCTGCCAGTCTGCCACAGTCTGTCTGTCTGCCAGTCTGCCACTCTGTCACTGTCTGTCTGTCTGCCAGTCTGCCACTCTGCCACTCTGTCACAGTCTGTCTGTTTGTCTGTCTGCCACTCTGTCACAGTCTGCCAGTCTGCCACAGTCTGCCAGTCTGCCACTCTGTCACTGTCTGTCTGTCTGTCTGCCAGTCTGCCAGTCTGCCACAGTCTGTCTGTCTGCCAGTCTGCCAGTCTGCCACAGTCTGTCACAGTCTGCCAGTCTGCCAGTCTGCCACTCTGTCACAGTCTGCCAGTCTGCCATTATTCTCGAAACCGCTCATTGCTGCTTGCAGCTATATTTATACATTGAGATTGTGTGTATTTCTTGGCAACTATGGCATGACAGTTCTGGAAAACAAAAACTAACCCCACCCAAAATGAACAGACTAACTCATAAAAACAAACTATCGTGTGATGCGTGTGAATGAGAGGGACTGTGGAAAGGTGAGGCTGCAATGAGCAGAGGTGGTGACGGTGAAGGAGTTTAAATACCTGGGGTCAACTATCCAAAGTGGGAGTGTGGAAGAGAGGTGAAGAGAGTGCAGGCAGGGTGGAACGGATGGAGGAAAGTGTCAGGAGTGATTTGAGACAAACGGTTACCACCAAGGGTGTGAGGGAAGATGTATAAGACGCTACTGAGGCCAGCCAGCCAGCCGGGGCATCTAGATGCGTTGTCCATCAGTCAGTCAATCAGTCAGACAGTCAATTAGCCATCCATCCGTCCGTCCGTCTGCCAGTCATTAAGTCAGTCCGTCCGTCCGTCCGTCCGTCCGTCCGTCCGTCCGTCAATCCGTCAGTCAGTCAGTCAGTCAGTCAGTCAGTCAGTCAGGCAGTCAGTCAGTCAGTCAGTCAGTCAGTCTGGATAAACTCTTTAAACTAATAAGGCCCAACAGCTCAAACCGGCAGGGCCTTATGGAGTCGGATATAATCAATCTGTCTCATTATTTCCAACCAAACGAACACCAGAAAACACTTCTGGAAAAAGGTTTATCATTCGTCCCCACATTAGACCTCTACAGGCAACAATCACAAAACTTGAGAACAGATGTGTCGAAATACCATCGCAGACTCAAATTAGCCACACATTTTGGAGCTGGAAATGACACGGAAATTCCGCGCTTCCATCTTCCATCCTACTGGGAACCAGACAATGACAAACTACCGGACAGCCTAAAGCAATTGATCCAGATGGACAGAGCCACAGTACAAAATGTACCAGGACACCTGAAAGAAAAGAATAACATCACAACGGATCAGGTGAGAGCTCTAAGATCATTAGCTAACAACCGGGACATTGTAATTAAGCCTGCGGACAAAGGGAGTCGTATAGTCATTCTGGACAGACAACAATATGTTTTTGAGGGTTTAAGACAGTTGAATAACTCAAATCACTATGTGGAATTGGAAGCACCCATTTTTGAACAAACAGCAATAGAGGTGAGGGGAATCATTACAAAGTTAAGGGAGAAAAAGTTTATAGACCATAAACAAGAAAAATACCTACGGGGCGAAAATTCCCCCAGGGCTAGAGTCCTTTATCTTCTACCCAAAATCCACAAGGATCCAAACAGCTGGACTATTCCTTATGAAATTCCACCTGCACGCCCAATTGTCTCGGATTGTAACTCAGAAACATATGCCACAGCAGAATATATTGAGTTCTACTTAAACCCACTATCTGTAAAACACCCAAGCTATATTAAGGATACATATGACTTTATTGACAAAATAAAAAACATCACGGTTCCTCAGGGTGCCTTCTTGTTTTCAATAGATGTTGATAGCCTTTATACCAACATAAATACATTAGCGGGAATGAAAGCAATCAGAGATATCTTTAAAAAGTATCCTGACAGACAAAGACCAGACGCAGAATTATTGGAACTACTAGAATTAAATTTGACCAAAAACGACTTTTCATTTGATGGGAAAACCTTCCTTCAGATCAGTGGAACAGCTATGGGAAAGAAATTTGCGCCATCGTACGCAAATATATATTTGGCTTTATGGGAAGAAACCGCCCTTAAAAAATGCAGATTCAAACCCACACATTATTTTAGGTTTCTAGATGATATTTTTGGAGTATTTGAGCACTCCACAGAGGAATTTGAGCAATTCATACGAGTCTTAAACACACATCATGCCTCAATAACAGTGAAATATGTCACAAACAAAGAACACATTGACTTCTTGGATGTTACAGTCTTCAAAGGGAAAGATTTTAACACCACCGGCAAACTGGACTCAAAGGTGTTTTTTAAGGAGACTGATACACATGCACTGCTCCACAAGACATCCTTCCATCCAACCCATTGTTTCGCAGGAATAGTCAAGTCTCAACTCCTACGTTTCAAAAGAATCTGCACACAAACAGCAGATTTTGAAAATGCCTGCAAAACTCTATTCACAGCATTAAGGAAACGTGGATATACAAGAACATTCCTCAGGAAATCATACAACACATTCCAGGAAGTGAAAGTAAGGAATGAGAAACCCACACTAGCCTTAGTAACCACATTTTCCAGCCAAAGTTTATTGGCAAACAGAGCCATCAAAAACAATTTTGAAAACAGGGGGGGAAACCTCCTACAGAACTTTAAGATAATTTCGGCCTATAGGAAAAACAAAAATCTGAAAGACTACTTGATCCACAGCAAATTGAAGCCATGGAACCAAGTAGCACGGGCAAGGCCTAACTACTTTAGCCCGAAACAAACGGTTAAAAACAGGACAAACAAAAACATTATTAGCCTAAGACAGAACATCACATACAACACCAGAAATTGTGTTTATCTGATTACTTGCCAAGTGTGTGGATTACAGTATGTAGGAGAGACAGGCAACTCCATAGCAATTAGAATAAGCCAACACAGGTACACCATTAATAATGAAAAAGATACCCATTTATTAATTGTTCAACACTTTATGACACATGGGATTGATGCCATAAAAGTATGCGGCTTGGAATTCAATGACTGCTGGACAATGGGACAGAGAAGATTCCATGAAAAAGAATGGATTACAAGACTTAGCACAAAATATCCAGGAGGCCTAAACTTCTAAACTGCCCAAAAAAACTGAAACTATCCACATATTCTTACTAAACTAAACAATAGAGTTGATCACCTACATCAACCACAAAGTTGTGGGGGAGATCTCATTGTTGAGCTAATGAGAATATCAATGAAGGCACATTGATACCAAGAGCCATCAACATTTGGACCATCAACAGGGAGCTAATTGTCTTCCAAATTGGAGGTGTGAACATCAGAACTGTGGATATGCTAACTTGTTTCCAAAACTGTATCCCTTCAGTATCTACCCCATAGTCCTAAAAAATATAGTGTAAACACATCCTTAAATGGAATTAGGAAATAGCTTTAACCCGAGGGTATGCGGTCACCCTGACTCAGAGATTAGACGCCTCTGCCCTGCACAGTCTAATAGAAAGCACAAAGCTTTTAAAAAATAAGGCTGCCTCATCCAGGCAGTGGGCCAGGAGCCACTTTGAGTGGTAGTTGGGATAAACGCAGTCAGTGGAACAAACGCAGTCCGCACCAATAATATTTACGATTCTGTCCCTATCAGTACATAACTCGGACGGCGCTGAGTCGACTAGCAGCCCAGCGGCTGGTCGACGCGGCCACTCGCGCCTGGAGGCGCGAGGGGGCGTCTCCTCAGCCTTAAGGTCTGCTGAGTCGGCGCGCCTCCGTCATGGCCCATAACTTATAATTATAAATCATAGGGAAAACACATCCTTAAATGGAATTAAGAAATGGTTTTACCTTTAGTCTAGGTAAACTTAATTATTTGCAAAACATGACATCCCTCATTCAAAACAGATGGCGAATGCATTCTTCTCTTTATAGGGCCTACACAGGTAATAAAATTGCCTGTGAGACCTTCATGAATTGAACCTCACAGTCAGCAGTCAGTCAGTCAGTCAGTCCGTCCGTCCGTCCGTCCGTCCGTCCGTCCGTCAGTCAGTCCATCCGTCAGTCAGGACGTCCGTCCATCAGTCCATCCATCCATCCATCCACCAGTCAGGCAGACGGAACTAGAACATACATTAAATGAGTGGGTATCAGGGGTATGTTAATTCACTTCAGGTGGTAAAGACTGGTCTCACACACACACACACACACACACACACACACACACACACACACACACACACACACACACACACACACACACACAGACACATTGTAAAATTACTTGAAGTCAACAATAAAAAATGTGTGTGCTCTAGGTCCGATAGGACACAACAATGGACATATTATGTCCATTATGGTAACTTATTAGGGCCTGCTTCAAACTGCATTCATGCATTTTTAAGTTTGATAGGACATTGTCTGTGCCAGTCCTTAGTGCACATGCTTTGATTTTGATATTAAGATAATAGGAAGTAGATATTTCAGTATGTTCTGTGCACGGCTCCCTGGCATGGAAGTGTCTTTGTGAGGAAAGTATTGGAGGCAGACTGGCAAGGTTAAGTGATCTTATGAATGAAAGGTTTTTGGATTTTGGTTATGTCTGAGCACCCGGCTAATGAGAGCACAAGCTCAATGCGGTGTTTCATGAACCATTAGTTGAGAATTAGACCATCTTTCAGCCCAAGAAGCTATTTAGGATGAAGGATACATACTGTGTAAAACCTTCAAGTGGATAAAGATGGAGAAGATGGAAGATGGACAAAATCCACTCAAAATTAAAACATACAAGCTAATGGCTGCAGATGGAGAATTATTTCTTTTATGTAATGGACAATTAACATCCTCTCAAAAGTCAGAAATACAGTAGCTACAAATTGATGGAGATGGCATGTGACGTATGAACTGCACTCAAAACGAATCTGTTGTGCTATTTTATGTTGATGTGGTACTGATATTTAGTTTTTAGTTTTAGTTTTTTTTACTTTATACGCCAATATTTATTTCTCCATGTTTAACATGTAAGGCAGAATTGGGCAGAAAACATGAAGCAGTTGCAGCTTTGCAACATGGCGGCTGGACAGCTACCTTTGCACCAAAAAAAGTAATAAAATAATACATTTTTACTTTGGAATCGGTCACAAAAAGCTCCTCAATGGACGGATTTGGCCCACGGGCCGCCAGTTGAATATCACTGATGTAGGACCTTACCTTCCACATACAATGACACACTGGCAAATAAGCTTGCTGGCTTTAGGCACAATGCGTGGGGTGATATGGCTCACCAGAATGTGTGAAAGTATATCATCTTGTCACATGATGAAACAGTTTGTTTGTTTTTCCAATCAGATATAATATCAGACTGCATCCTCTCTTACAAATTGATGCTGCCCTGTCGCTGTTTCAGCAGTTGCTCTCTCCAGACTAAACATTACTGTAATTGCCAAATTCTTTAATTTATTCCTCTTTTGAATATGATTATTACACTGAACAGGAAGACATAACACTTAATTAAAGAGATGGATCATGGGTAAGCCCCTGCGATGGATGAAGGTCTTTCACAAAATGGAAACAGGACATTCTCTCCAGCCCTCCACACAAGACTTACTCAAGGCTTAGACTCAGACGGCTTATGTTAAGACAAGACTTACTGGGTTTACATTTACATCTATTTAAACTAGGCCGATGCCCGCCGTGAACGATGCCCATTGTTAACAATGCCCTTTGGAACGCATACCCTGCCTCCGGTTATGCAATACGTGCCGTACCCATTGTCAGAGTACAGGTTGTACCCATTACACCCGTTGTCAGTCCACTTAATGTCTATATCCCACATTTACTTATATGCAGGGCTACACTTTATAGTAGGCCCTTTACTTACTACTTAAATGCATTGTACATTATACATTTTGGTTTTCCACAGACAGACTGACAGGCAGGCAAGCCGGCTTGAATCATGCAAATAAAGTCAACGAGTCACTCTCCTCTTCTGCCCTGCAACCTCTTCCTCCTGTGTGTGTCTCACACTAATATGTGAGAGATTAGAGACAATGAATGTTCAGCTCTGCACAAGCCTAACTGGAGATTTAATGATCATAAAAAATGATCCGCTAAAAGCTAATGCTGGTTGCCTGTTTCTCTCCTGACCTGGCAACCTGGGGCTGCCATGCAGAGAGATAAGCAGCCCCAGCATTAGCTCGTTCTGTTATTAGCCGTTAGCTTCTCGGAGTTTTAGCGCCTGTTACATTATCATGGGACTCAACAATGAGTACTAGAAGCAAAAAAACAGACTTTGCATTTGTTAAAATAGGCGAATTTGGGCTATCCAGCATCCTACTATCATGCCAACGGTGGGGGTCGATAGGGGGATTTGTGGAGTCACGCGATTTTCATTTCTACGTCGGTAAGTGATTTGACGCACATCAAACATAACACTTAAAATGACCGGATGTCTCCTTTAATGCAAGTTTCAAGAGGATCAGTAAATGTATTGCTACAGCATTTTGGTATGCATTTTGGCAAGACTTTATTCAGGTGAGAGCTTCAGTAGTATGCTAAAATAGAAACAGGAGTGCAGCTCAGCAACACTCAGATGAACACACATACTGCACACTCGTGCATACGCACGCACGCACGCACGCACGCACGCACGCACGCACGCACGCACGCACGCACGCACGCACACACACACACACACACACAGACACACACACACAAAAACACACACTCTATCTCTCTCTATCTCTCTCTCTCTCTCTGAGATAAACACATACTGCAAACACTCAATCTTTCTGCTGCTTCGCTCTATTTCTCCAGTAATTGGTTTCATTTAGAGGACAACGGCTGTTGGTGCTGGATAAACATTAGGAATTAGCCTCTATATCCCAGTCAGTCTGCAAGCTGCCAAACCTTCTTTAGCCACATTAGCCCCCTAGTACCGCTGGCCACCTAGCCAATTCAGCCCATATACATGCAATTCATGCACAGTTAATCTTCTACGCTAGACCAAGTCTATTAATGTCTTACTGCTTTTATCCCCGGGCTGGGATACTCCATGCTACCATTCATAATTCAGCTATGCAGTACAGTAGGTCAAAAAAGTGAACGTCTATTTAATAAAGCTGTAATGTTTCGTTTTCTTATTTGACCTTTCTGTGCATAAAGTGGATGTAACCTTGTAGAGAATGCAAATGTGTCTCTTTAATTAGCCTTCTTCCTTCTTCTTCTGTGTGCATGGAGCAAATTTTGCAGAAATTAATTATGTAACTCCATACATTGTATGTGCATTAATGGGAAGTACCACTCGATTTATGAGTTGTATGTTATGCTGAGTGTGAAGACAGTCTCTCCCTAATATTGAAAGTTGAGAAAGTAATACTGTACATATTTTTTTCTTAACCATAGCATGCAAATGAGACATAATAACTATAATGCTATGTATTGAGCTGAACATTTACCCTCACCACCTGAAAACCTTGTTCCTGATTCATTGTCTCCGCCAGGCCGTAAGGCATGGCGAGAGAGTATGTTTTACCCTCCGTCCGTGTGTCCGTCCGTCCGTGTGTCCGTGTGTCCGTGTGTCTGTGTGTTACCACCAAATCTCCGGCACCGTTGGCCCGGTCGCTGCAAAACTGTGCACACACACTCCCTGGATGCCAATTCAGAACCTCTGCCTCAAATTTTTCACATGGGCCTGTTATAGCGCCACCAGGAGGCCGATTTGTGCAAAACCCATTTTTTTCACATTATTCCTACAGTTTTTAACCAAACGTCATGCAAATCGGTACACAGTATCTGTATAGTCATGTGATCAACCCTGATCTGTCCGATTTCCCATATTCCATCCTTATTGGTTAAGGTTGCCATCCAAAGTTTGCAGGATTGGTCCGTTTTGAACAAACTGCCTCAAACCATGAACGCAGCGTGCGATTTCCGTGAAATTTCACACGCACATTCCCACTAGGCCGAGGAAGAAATGCCACCCTTTTCACATTGGCCTGTTATAGCGCCACCAGCAGGTCTAATTTAGCAAAACACATTTTTGGAACAAAATGCTTCAAATCATGAATGCAGTGTCCGATTGCCGTGAACGACCTAAGAATAAATGGCACCCTTTTCACATTGGCCTATTATAGCGCCACCAGGAGGCCACAATAACGTATCTGACCTGGCGGAGACCTGTGCTCCGAGGAGCACTTTATCTAGTTCAGTACTGACTTACATATTAATACCGACACATTTGTCCTCAGTGGAGATGGTATGAATCACACATTTGAATAGAATACCATATCTTGCACCCAGCACAAAGTGACACAAATAAGGAATGCAGGTGTCATTGCTAGTTCCAGATGATGCATAGGTTCATGCTGTAGGTTCGGTATTTGTAGTGCCCCGGGCCAGGTATTATACTGGCACGGGGTGCAGTCCGAAGAAGAAAAATAAAAATATAGGACAAGACAAAGAAGACTAGACTAGGACAACAAGAACTCAGTCCCACTGTCAGTCAGTCACAACAGGAGGAAGTAGAGGCTAAACACACACACACACACACACACACACACACACACACACACACACACACACACACACACACACACACACACACACACACTACCCACAAAACAACAAGTGAACCTAGGAGTCCCGTCATGTCAAAACTTGACTTTCAGGGCGTCCCGTCATGTAAAAACTTCACGTTTGTACTGACAGAGCGGCAAAATTTGACGCCTTGGGAGTGAGAACAGGTTGTACCGGAAGCTTTTAAAGGAGACATCCGTTAATTTTTAGTGTTATCTTTGATATGTGGCAAATCACTTAGCGGTTAGCTTGTCGGGACTTTCATCGCCCGTAAGGGTCTCATGGGGCTCCACAATGAGTGCTCGGAGAAAAAAAACAGACTTTGCATTTGTTAAAATAGGCGAATTTGGGCTATCTTCGCGCCTCGTATTATGCCAACGGTGGGGGTCGACAGGGGGATTTGTGGAGTAACTCGATGGGCATTTCTACGTTGGTAAGGGATTTGCCACATATCAAAGATAACACTAAAAATGAACGGATGTCTCCTTTAAGTTCGAATATTTACACTACCTTTATGAGGACCTTTTAATCTTGTTTTATTCTTTTGTTGACTGTGTTTTAACCTTCTCTTTTATTTGCTGGTTTGGGTCACTTTCATTGAAAAGAACAGGAACAGGTTGGAAGGTACAGTATGTGCAGGAAAATTCTGGACACAAATCTGTATGACCTCTCTCAAGTGTATATAGTTACAAAGAAATCCCAGCCCATTTTTGCTGACGCTAATCACCCCGTGTTCCATAGGGTTGCAGAAACAATGAGCCAACATGGAGGACCAATAGATTAAAACATCATACCAATTTGTCTTTGCCGCTAAGAAGTGCACCTTGACCTTGGCCTTGACCTAGTTTGCTAATGAATCTGCCTCTGTTTAATCAGTGTAGGTAACCTATTAGGACTCGTCCAACAAAAGGCCCAGTGGAGAGTTCCACCATCTAAGCAGGCCTTTATCTAACACCTTTATCTGTGTTTATGTTGTAGAGTCGTAGGCCTGGCTACTTCTCCTTCCTGGACCCTTTCTCCCCTGGTGTCTGGCTCTTCATGCTGCTTGCCTACCTCGCTGTCAGCTGTGTCCTCTTTCTTGTGGCCAGGTAAAGATATCACCAGCAACATAATAGTGTCTATGGAGGGTAGTGTCCAATACATGGAAGGGGAGAAAGATTTGTAATATAATACAAAAAAAGTGTATAAGGGCATACTGGAACAAAATAATACAAAAGGTTCATGGGTACTTATTAACCCATTCAATCGGGGAACACATCTGTGTCATTTTAGATTTTTAGCTATAGCCTATTTATTTTATACTTTGGCTATTCAAAAATGGCAGATATACAAGCTCATAGCGCGGCACTGAGTGCCGCACTATGAGCTTGTAGATCTGCTATTTTATTTATCGTGAAAAAAAAGAACTAGACGAAAATGTTTGGGAGGGACTAGTGGAGAAGAGATCCAGTAGAACTAAGAAAAGTCATTTTACGTTTAGTTGTGTGCAGGTGTCGCGCTCTGAAAATAGCCCATCTTCAAGTTCACAACGAGTCTATTTTTGGAGCATGCAGCTAAGTATAGATCAGGCATTACGATGCCATCAAGGCCCGCCAAAATACATTTTAGTCGACTTAAATCAACTGTAGATTTAGTCAACTAAATTTGTTAGATTTTTAGTCGACTAAAACTAGACTTAAACTAAAACATTTCAGATGACTAAAATATGACAAAAACGAAATGGAATTTTATTCAAAAGACTATGACTAAAACTACATCACACTTTGCTGTCAAAATAAACACTGTCTGGTTGTCACCCAAGAAAAAAATAGCAAAACATGCTATCTCTGGTTTACTTCCCGTATCTGCGTGAAGTAGGTGGACGCCTTTTAGGAGACCAGAAGCAGGTTGGAGTCTATTCATTCCAATGTAAGAGTGAACGTGAACACAGCTTCTGAACCATTCTTTTGCCCCATGGTCACTGAACTGAATATTGGACCCGATTGGACTATCTTGATAAAAAAATTAATCGTTGTTGTCACTCACAATGAATGGAAGTCTTATGAAACACCTGCTGATATCAAACTTGACACATCACACCGCCTGTTGCTCTGGCACTAATAAGATGTTCTCTGAGTCGTTTCTTTGTCACATTTAATGTCAGACGGAGTGGTCTGTCGGTTTGTTTATGCCCACTCACTGCTCTGTTAAATCCTTGAGGTGTCACATTTCAAGTCAAGTCCATTTTATTTCTATAGCAGGTGCAAAGTTAATTTGCATCTCATCAATAGATGGTACAACAATAGTACAAAAGATGGTACAAGAACAATAGTAGCAAAATGCCATATAAGTATCACAAATACAGACACACACACAGGTGGTTAAAAGTTGCTGAGAGATAAACAGCAGCAGAATATTGTTTCTGTCGGGTGGAAACCACATATGTCCAAAGCTGTTACTTTTCAGGATTCAAATTCAAAAATAGCAAAAGTAACAACGATATGTAGAGACAGATGGGCTCTGTAGCTATATACTGTAAGGTGCTTGGTTTAAGGAAAATATCAATATGACGCAGTTAAAAAGCAGCAGATATAACAATGTGGCAGACTATACATAAGTGACAGTGTGAGTGCCGCCCCAGCAGGGCACACTTGCAGTCATATATACACATACATATAATCCTGTGCAGTGGCCTGTGTTGTCAGGACAGCCTGGCAGCAGGTGGGCTCATTAATTGCTCATTAATTCTATTTATTGTTGTTTGTGAGCAGTATGAGGCATTCCCCTATCTTTTCAGCCATGGTGAAATGACTAAATGACCTCAGGTAGCACACAGCTGTCAGTTCTGCCACATACCGCAACAATTGAACATGCCAATTAGCTTTCTTTGGCTCATAGTGAAGTGTTTAGTTGGTGTGAAAAGCAGGTTTGCTCTACGAACCAAGGTGACTTTGTTCTTGTTTGGCTGTTAAAGTCATTTTTCTGCTACTTATCTCTCGCTCTGTCTCAAGTCTCTGACTTGTCACAATATACATTGTATATGACTTATTGTTGTTATGACTGTGTCCTTAGATTGACCCCCTATGAGTGGTACAATCCCCACCCCTGCCTGAAGGGGCGCTGTAACCTCCTCATCAACCAGTACTCCCTTGGCAACAGCTTCTGGTTCCCCGTCGGAGGCTTCATGCAACAAGGCTCGACCATCGCCCCAAGGGCTCTGTCCACTCGCTGTGTCAGCGGAGTGTGGTTAGTGCTGGTGGCTGCACAGAGAAACACACATATGAGAGAGGGCTTTGATCATTTTTCTGATTTTTCTTTGAACCTCCTACAGTACAATGTCCTTTTGTCTCAGGTGCACCTTCCTTGTTGTCTTTTACTTTGGTCATACATGACAAACTAGACATGTGTCTTTATGCACATTTTGCCTACCTGCCTATTTGAATGTTGATGAGCTGTGTACATTCACATCTATGTTGTCTCTGTCCTCCTCAGGTGGGCCTTCACATTAATCATCATCTCATCCTACACTGCCAACCTGGCAGCCTTTCTAACAGTCCAACGAATGGAGGTTCCTATAGAATCTGTAGATGACCTGGCAGACCAGACCGCTATAGAGTACGGCACCATGCATGGAGGATCCACCATGACCTTCTTCCAGGTCCCAAAGCACATCATATACATGTTTAATCATCATACATGCACTCCACATACATACTGTATATGCATACACTTGCACACACACACACACACACACACACACACACACACACACACACACACAGAAATAAACGTACTACTTACAGAAGTCGACATACAACAGATGCACGCACGAAAACACACACGCACGCGCGTGCACACACACACACACACACACACACACACACACACACACACACACACACACACACACACACACACACACACACACACACACGCACGCTCACTACACAGGTTGACCTCAGAAGTGTCCTCAATCAATAGTCTGTCAGTGATGTTATCGTCCTTGTCACCTTCCCATCCTGCCTGCTGTCCTCCAGCAGTCACAGGTTTTATGGGTTTCCTGTCTGTTCCTCAGCACTGCTGCTCAATATCCTCCTTCCCCTTTAGGCTGACAGGCCTCTGCCCCTGTCCGAACTCAGATTAACTAACGCTTCCTCCTCACTAGCGCCCCCTAGATTTGGCCTCTGTATGTCAGAGAGAGTTATTGGTGAGGGCCAGAGATGAGTCACGCAAAACCAAATCAAAGTACGATGATGGAAAGATTTGCGTTTACGTAACTCCAGCGCAGGCATTCAGAAAGCTTCCCCTTGAATAAATCCATCAGCCAATAAAACGGCAGAGAAAAACAAACAGAATGAAATCCAATCTCCCGAAGATTGAAATAGAGGTCGCTTGAGGCAACAAACTGCTTTGTTTAGCATTTTGTGGCTGTTTGCTCCTTTTTCATAACCCTAAATACATCCCACTGCCCCTGTGTGAGTGTTGTTATGGGAAAATTCTATTCCACACCAGGGTGAACTACGGAAGGTTAAAGATAAGAGGTTAACAAGTAGCAGCAGTGCCGCAGGACACACACAAAGGAATCATCACCTTAGCCTGAGGATTTGCATGCAGAGCAGAGGGTTTGGGACAATAATTAATTTAAGTCTACAACAGATGGATAGAATAATTGAAGTATATTATTCACATTAGTATTTTCATATTTCCCACCATAATGTCTGTCCTTGTGTAGTACTGTAAAGTATGTGTTTTACTGTACAGTGCATGTAGTACTGTACAGTAGGCTATGTGTAGTATTGTACAATATGTGCTGATATTATTGTGCTTCGCAGAACTCCCGCTACCAGACCTACCAGCGCATGTGGAACTTCATGCACTCCAAGCAGCCCAGCGTGTTCGTGAAGAGCACGGAGGAGGGCATCGCCCGTGTCCTCAACTCCAACTACGCATACCTGCTGGAGAGCACCATGAACGAGTACTACCACCAGAGGAACTGCAACCTGACTCAGATAGGAGGACTGCTGGACACCAAGGGCTATGGCATTGGCATGCCACTGGGTGAGAGGAGGGGGGTCACAATTTCAAAATGCCCTCCCCTCTTCTGCCTGTCCGTATTTCCAGAGCGCTCAACCTAAGAAATGACAGGTCAATAAGGAGTGCTCTAGCTTGGAAGTGAGAGGTCAGTAAGGTAGATATCTGGAGATATCCACACATCCATAGAGAATAGGGAAACCAAAGTCATTTTGGTCTGGTTAGGTAGTTGCTGAACAGCAATCAACATTACTAAATATGTTTCCAAATACTTTTATGTGGAATTAACCTCCAGTTTGATTAGCTTTTTCCTGACAGAATATGAGAGCTTGCAGTGGACTGTGCGGCTGCATTGCAGACGGTCTCTGGAGTGCTGGGAGATTATGGAAGCTGTAGGCTAGCTTGAGAGGCTAAAGGGGTATTGGGATGATTTGTTAACCTCACGCAAGAGATTTAGAAACCCCAAGGCAATGTGAAAGATACTACACTAGGATACCAACCCGCTAGACGGGGCCATCAACTCTTTTTGGAATATTCATGAAAATAAGCTTTATTTTGGCATTAAAATAAAAGGGGTCTTTAACAATATTTTCTCCAGAAAAAGATGGAAGCTTTATGATTTTGTTCTGTGAGAAAGTTTTGGAAATATTTGAAAAAGAATGAATGTACTTTAGAGCAGAATAAAGCATGTACTGTGATGAGGTTGAGCTTTTTGACCTCTGTCACCTGCATGGTCAATGTATCATGTTGAGTTTGTTTGACCTTTTTGACCTCTGTGACCTGCAGGGTGTGTGTTTCGTGATGAGTTTGATCTGGCCATTCTGAAGCTTCAGGAGGACAACCGACTGGAGATCCTCAAGAGGAAGTGGTGGGATGGTGGCAAGTGTCCAAAGGAGGAGGACCATCGTGCCAAAGGTTTGTTGTCACTTCACTTCTTATCTGTCTTTAAAGGGATATTTCACTTTCAAACCTCTTTGGGGTCATTTTAACATCTACTCAGGCTTTTGTGAGCCCAGTTTTTAAGTTGCTTAATTCAGTATTTAGATAGTTGATATTAATTTAATCAGACACGCCCCCTTCCTATTAGGGTTTAACACCGGGATTCCCGAGGTTATTTGCCGTCCTGGGAACTGACTCCGGTTCCCGGGATCCCGTTTTTTTTTTTTGTTAGAAATGAATACTAATTAGTAGAAAGGCCTATCTACAGCGCGGAGGAATTACTATTATGATTAGCCAAGTTACTTGCCGCGTTGCCGGGGCAGGGTCCCATCGCCCCGTTGTGAACCATATGGGACGCACTGAATGTAACAGTAATGAACAAAATAAAACACAAGTGGCCGTGATGCCCCATGCCTGCCCTGCGCACGATGATTTCACCGTTTCCTCTGCTGTCAATGCGATACGGTAGACACCAGTTGACTAGTTGAGATTCAACATCAAGTGAAACGCTGCATAAACAGTGGGTAGGTTTGATTTCGAGCCTATATTCCAGCTTAAAATTCAATTCAATTCAATTCAATTTTATTAAAGTGTCAAATCACAACAAGTTGTCTCAAGACACTTTACATGTAGAGAAGAGACCCAACATCCCACCCTGAGCAAGCAATTTTGCGACAGTGGCAACGAAAAACTCCCTCTTAATTCAACAGGAAGAAACGTCAGGCAGACCCTAGGCTCTAGGGCGGGGGCCTTCTGCCTCGACCGTGTTGGGGGAAAGAAGAGAGAGAGAAAGGGAGAGACAGAGGAGAGACAGAAAGAGATACAGTGCAAGCAGTAACAATAACAATAATAGCAAATATAATAGTGTAAGATACTAGCATATGATAGTATAATATATAGTACAGCAATAGTGTGTATGCAGTATATAATGGAATAATATAAAAATGTTTAAGATAATATAATATGCGGTATAGTGTAGTGTAGTAGAAGTCCACGGTCGTGTCCAGGTCGTGCTCCATGGAGAGAGGCCCGGTCCGGTCCGCAGTCACAGTCTTGAGCCGCAGCTGGGGGTCCGTAGTAACAGTCCATAGACTCCATGGAGAGGCCCAGGCCCGGTCCGCAGTCACAGTCTTGAGCCGCAGCTGGGGGTCCATAGTAATAGTCCATGGACCTGCGACGTGGGTGGTAGAAGAAACTCCGGGGAACGAGTCCCCGGTTGTAGAATTAGTGGCAGGCCTTACTAGAGCGTGAATCCGTACAGGGTTAATTACGATTGTACCAATGGGACACAAACCCACACAACCAAAGGGAGGACGGGAAGAGAGAGGACGAGGGGAGAGAGGAGAAAGGGGAAGGTGGGGGAGAGAGGATGACTATAGGGGGACTGAGTCTATACACTTCGGCTATAGGCTTTATCATAGAGAAAGGTTTTTAGTCTAGTTTTAAATATACAGAGTGTGTCTGCTTTACGGACTGAGACTGGGAGAAGGTTCCACAGCTGAGGTGCTTGAAACTTAAATGCTCTACCTCCTGTTCTAGTTTTTTGGGGGTTTACTGGAACCGTAAGCATTTTTTCATACTGTGGACGCAGTGGTGTTCTGGCTGGTTTACGGGGCTCGATGAGTTCTGTGAGATATACTGGTGCCTGTCCATTGAGAGCCTTGTATGTGAGGAGGAGAACTTTAAACTCTATTCTGTATTTAACCGGGAGCCAGTGCAAAGAGGCCAATGAAGGAGTGATATGATCTCTTCTTCTGGTTCCTGTCAGTATGCGCGCAGCGGCATTCTGGACAAGCTGCAGGCTATTTAGGGACTTACTTGGGCAGCCTGATAGTAAGGCGTTGCAATAGTCCAGCCTAGAAGTAACAAATGCGTGGACAAGTTTTTCTGCATCATTTTGGGACAGAATGTGCCTAACTTTTGCAATATTACGCAGGTGAAAAAAGGCATTTCTTGAAATTTGTTTTATGTGGGACTGAAAGGACATGTCTTGGTCAAACGTGACTCCCAGATTCTTTACAGTGGCCCTGGAGGTCAAGGTAATACCATCTAGGGTAAAATTCTCATCGATTAATTTATCTCTGAGGTGCTTAGGGCCGAGTACAATAACTTCAGTTTTGTCCGAGTTGAGGAGTAGGTAATTACGGGTCATCCAACTCTTGATGTCTATAAGACATGCTTGAAGTTTAGCCAGTTGATCTGTTTCATCTGGCTTCATTGATAGATATAATTGTGTATCATCTGCATAGCAATGGAAATGTATAGAGTGTTTCCTAATTATCTCACCTAAGGGAAGCATATATAGAGTGAATAGTATTGGTCCAAGTACAGAGCCTTGTGGGACTCCGTATTTAACCTTTTCGCGTAGTGAAGGTGTATCGTTAACGTTTACAAATTGAAATCTGTCAGACAGATAGGACTCAAACCAGTTCAATGCAGCACCCTTAATGCCAACCAGATGCTCAAGTCTCTGCAACAAAATATGGTGATCAATAGTATCAAATGCAGCACTGAGGTCCAACAGAACCAGTACAGAGAGAAGGTTATTATCGGATGCAATCAGGAGGTCATTTGTGACCTTCACCAATGCCGTCTCAGTGCTATGGTGTGCTCTGAATCCTGACTGAAAAGCTTCAAATAGCTTGTTGTTATGTAAAAAATCACATAACTGCTTGGCGACTGCTTTCTCAAGGATTTTAGAGAGAAATGGGAGGTTCGATATAGGTCTATAGTTAGCCAAAATGCCTGAGTCGAGAGTAGGCTTCTTGAGGAGGGGTTTGATGACAGCTACCTTAAAGGACTGTGGTACGTAGCCCGTCACCAGAGACATATTGATCATATCGAGTAGGGGTGCACCAACCGGGGTCAGGGCCTCTTTAAGCAATTTAGTTGGGACTGGATCCAAGAGACAGGTCGTTGGTTTGGAAGATGTGATCATTAAAGTGAATTCGGAGAGCTTGACCGGGGAAAAACTGTCCAAATATACACTGTGTCGTACAGTCACTTCTGAGGATATTACGTCGGAGGGCGGTCCGGTAGGGGCTGAGAGTAGTAGGTTATCAATACTATCTCTGATAGTATTGATTTTACCATTGAAAAAAATTCATGAAATCATTGCTGTTAAGGGATATAGGAATACGCGGATCAGTAGAGTCATGACTTTTTGTCAATTTGGCTAGAGTGTCAAAAAGGAACCTATGGTTGTTTTTGTTTTCCTCTATTAGAGAGGAATAATAGGTGGCTCTGGCATTGCAGAGAGCCTTCCTATATATTTTAAGGCTGTTCTGCCAGGCTATACAGGATTCTTTCTGTTTGGTTGAACGCCATATCCTTTCAAGCTTACGTGACGTTCGCTTGAGATTTTTAGTTCCAGAGTTATACCATGGGGCTAGCCTCTGTTGCTTTATTACCCTCTTTCTTAAAGGAGCAACAGAGTCAAGCGTTGTCTGAAGGGAGCCTGTGACATTATCAACAAAGTGGTCGACCTGAGAGGGGCTATAGGTATAAAGATCTTCAATTGTATTGGAATATACTGAGTTGATGGCTGATGGTATTGCTTCCTTAAATTTGCCCACAGCACTATCAGATATATTTCTACCAAATACATTTTTGTCCAATGGTGAGTAATCAATTAATGTAAAATCAAAAGTTATTAAATAGTGGTCAGAGAGGTTCTCATTATATGGGAAGACTATGAGATGTTCAATTTCAATACCATAGACCAAAACAAGGTCGAGGGTATGGTTGAACTTGTGAGTAGGTTTATCTACACACTGAGAGAAACCAATTGACTCAATTAATGTAATAAACGCTTTACTGAGGCTATCGGTTGCAACATCCACGTGGATATTCATATCGGCAGCCAGAATGATTCTGTCAGAGTCTAGGACTAGGCGTGATAGAAACTCTGAGAATTCAGATAGAAATTCAGTGTAGGCCCCAGGAGGGCGGTACACTGTAACAAACAATAGAGGCTGTAATGATTTCCAGCTTGGGTGCGAAAGAGTGAGAACCAGACTTTCAAACGTTTTGTAAGTCAGCCTGGGTCTGGGGCTGATTATTAAGCTTGAGTTGAATATGGCTGCAACGCCACCTCCAATCTGGCCGGTGTCTCGGGGAATATGAGCATTTATGTGACTTGGTGGGGTGGCTGTATTTAGGGGGACGTATTCTTGCTCACCCAGCCATGTTTCAGTAAGACAAAGTAGATCAAGATGGTTGTCTGATACGATTTCATTTACCAATACACCTTTATAGCGTAGGGATCTAATGTTCAGGAGTCCACATTTAATTATTTTATTTTGTGGCACTACTGCATTAATTTTGATCTGTGCCAAGTTTTTATGCACAACTCCTCGAGCCCTTGGTTTCACATGCCTAGGGGGTCGAGTAGTTTCAATTGTTCTGATTTGTAGGGTAGGTGGCTGCTCTGGTGAAAGCACAGAGAAGCGTGTAAGACTGCAACTCTGCTTCCTGGTCCCAACTCTGGGTGGTCATAGTTTATTGTCGATAAACTTGTCTATATTTCTAGAGATGAGCGCTGCACCATCCCAGGTTGGATGTATGCAGTCTCTCCCCATCAGACCAGTTTTCCCCTCGAAAGTTTGCCAATGGTTTATAAAGCCCACGTTATTATCTGGACACCACCTTGATAACCAGCGGTTGAATGAAGACATACGGCTGTACATCTCATCGCCAATCATATTTGGCAGGGGACCAGAGAAAACTACGGAGTCCGACATTGTCTTTGCGTATGTGCACACAGACTCAATATTTATCTTTGTGATCTCTGATCTCTTAAGTCGTGTGTCATTGCCACCGCAGTGGATTACTATTGTATCATAACGTTTGTGTTTACTTGTAGCCAGCATTTTTAAATCTGATTCGATGTCGCCCGCTCTGGCCCCAGGGATGCATTTGACTATGGTCCCTGGTGTCACTAACTTCACGTTTCTCATTATAGAACTACCAATAACCAGAGTTGTTTTCTCAGTGACATATGGAGGGGGCGTGTCACCGAGTGGGGCTAACGTCTCACTGCTAAACTCAACGGGTGTAGCAGCGAGTGGGGAAAATCTGTTTGAAACGTGAAGTGGTTGGTGTCCCGTGTGCTTTTGTTTACTAGGCCTACTACGCCTACGACCAGGAGCAGTCACCCAGCCGTCTTGGGTCGTGGGGTGCGTGTGGGGACTATGATCAGTCACGATCGGTGACCGTGACTGGTAATGTCCCCCTGTTCCCTGTTGCACGGGAGCAGAGGCTAGGCTAATGTGAGCACCGCTAGCTATAGTTTCCTCTAGCCGCCAGAGCCTCCTCTCCAGCGCTGCAAGCACACAGCACTTGTTACATACATCCGCACATTCAATAAAGGCGTCGGAGCTGTAACTATGCATGTGACATTCAGCACAGGAGCGAGGATGAGAGCGAGAAGGGAACCGGGGGGAGGAGTGAGAAGCCATCGCCCAGCAGGCCAGGGTAGCCGCTAAGCTAAAGCTAGGCTAATTGTAAAGCCAACAACCAACGGCAAAGTTAGTCCCTTAGCTAGACAATCAGCCCAAGCAGCGATAAAGTCGCCACACAGTAGAGAGATAGGGTAGTAGTTAGCAGTGGCAGTGTGTGCTCAAATCACAACAATACAATAATATCAACGTTAACGTCTTGCGCAGCTAAACGATACACGTCTCGCTAGCTCAGACAATACAGGAAGTGACGCAATACGCTTACCGTCAGGGCTACGTCAGGGTTGCCAGGTCTCTTCAGCTGAGAGAAACATCCTCCCAAAAATGCGCGCAAGCCCAGCAATGCTTTTGATAGAGAGAGAGGAGAGACCGGAGAGCTGGAGAGAGAGATAGCAAGAGAGAGCGCGTGCGAGAGAGAGAGAGAGAGAGAGAAAGTATTAGACCGATGTGGTCCGATTTTTTAATCATCATTAATATAGCCTACCCTACCAACACTTGCATTTTAGAACGTTCAAACTACCATTTACTAGAACTACCCAGTAGAACAAGTGAACTGCACAACAGCTGTCTGTCTCATTTATTGTCAGTGGCAGCGCATGCATGTGCACGTCAAAATCACACTACAAAACCCGACATTTGATCAACAACAAAATATAGATGAATACATTTGACAACATACAGCCAACATCCCAAAATGGAGTCTTAATGTCCAGCAAGTAGCCTAGCCTAATATAAATTAATAACTGCAAACAAATTACAAGTTTAGGCTATCAAATCAATATCCTACAAAAGTAGAGATAAGCTGTGACCTCACCGGCGCTCTGATGGACAATAAATAAATAATCATTTTGCAAACAACATCCATGTTCTGTTCTCTTGTCAATAATGATACAAATGGAACGTTTATTTCAGCAGCTAGAGTTTGACATTGTTTGAGTGCGTTTTTGGTGCACAGCGCAGCTCCTCGTTTAAGTTAATTGTCTTCACCTGCTGCTGCGCAACAGGGCAGATCTCCGCCAGGGTACTATATTATATTTATATATTATATTTATTTGATTTAAAAAATCAACTTAAGTCATTATTAGTGCAAGTTCATAGGTGGACACAATAGGGACATTTGGGCACCTCGATGTAAAATTGGCTATTTAAGTATCTACATATAAATGCATTTTAGTGGGCACTTTTTTTTTTTTACCCTTTAACGGGAATTCCCGGGAAGCCCGGGAAAAGGTCTGAAAATTCCCGGGAATTAAAATTAGATATTTCCCAGAAAATGTTAAACCCTACTTCCTATACAAACCCATTGTAACTTCAAACTCTATTTTAACCATGATAGATTCATTGAAAACATCCGTCCTTGGTTCTGGTGACTGATATTGGCCTTCTAGTCCGTATATATTTATTTTAGAAAATAAATAAATAATAATAATTTAAAAAGTAATTGAAATACATGGCCCCTAATAAAACGAAGATATCTGTCACCAGAGCCAAGTATGGGTGTTTTCGATGAATCTATCATGGTTAAAATGGAGTTTGACGTTAACATCTAAATACTAAATCAAGCAACTTATAAACCCCAAACATGTTTGAAAGTGAAATATCCCTTTAAATTCATCTTCTGTTTGTCACATCTTGCCTACAATACCATGTGGACCACTTCACTGACATGACCCTTTTCATCTACACTTTCTAACATTATGAAAGAAAGAAAACAAAAGCAACATGCGTGTTTCTCAGGGTTTTGTTATCACATGAGAAAACAAACTTACTGTACGTAGCTGTTCCCCCTGAAGTGCTTCGCGATCCCCAACAGAAAACGTAGTTTATATTTGTTTGAGATGTTCAAAGTAATTGAAATACTTTGCTCTTGAGCAGCGACCTCTGTCAATTTCAAGTTCATAGTTGCTGATTCTGCATTTCAAATTTTTGATTTTTTGGTATTTGATGTCTGTTCAGGGCCTGCTAACGCATGTTGATGAATTTCAAATGGTTTAACCCGTTCAATCCCACCGGTTACAATAGTGACCGTTCTTAATTTATTAGGCTATAAAATGTTACCGAATGATTCCTTGAATGCATTTCCAGCAAATATTGAAAAATAATACAAGATAAAGGGTCTCAATGAAATATGTGCAGTGTCACATGTTTACTTTAAATTGTCACATGACCAGAGCTGTTTACTTCCTGTCTGCATCAAGAGGAGAGGATGGCATCATCAAAGCCCCAAAAGAAAAGGTTAGTAAAGTATCTTAACATAAAGATGGGACAAAGATTTTTGGTACACATCTTGTTTAAGGTGTCTAGTATTGGTGTATGCCTTTGCAATTACTCAAATTTGTTCATTGTGGTCATAAAACTAACAAACATGTCAACGGCAACAATAGTGACCGGTGGGATCATTTCAGTATGGTCATAAAACTAACAAACATGTCATGTCAAACATGTGTGGGATAATTACCATGGTTCTCAATGTGGGGTCCGCGGACCCCTGGGGGTCCGTGACGCATAGCCAGGGGGTCCGCGAAATAATTCGCGGACCCCTGGGGGTCCGCGACACATAGCCAGGGGGTCCACAAAATAATTTCACAGATTAGTATTATTTTTATTTATTTTTATTATATATTTCTTATAATATTTTTTTTGTGGGGGGCTAGTGAAAGTTACAAGAGTTCTTACTGTATGGTGTGTGTGACATTGTATCTTGCTATACACATAATACACATAGCTAATTATTCTCCTTCTTCTGTGTTTTCTTTTAGTTTATCCCTGGCTCAAGTTCTAGATATGTTGGATGAAAATGAGCTCCCAGTCCCATGCAACATTGCAGTGATTCCTCAAAGTGAGAAAGATGCTGTCCTCAGTGATTGTGATAGCGATGGGTCAGACATAGACTATGAGGGGCAAACAGGCCATTTGCCAGCCAGGCTGTTGAATGCACATGCTGAACTTATGCAAGTAGATGAGTGGAACGATGACCTCATCACCACACCCCTTTCCCCCATCCACCATACCTGCTCTCCCACACCCCACCATAACAATGAAAGCCAGCCAGAAGACTCAGCGGCCACTAGCCGCCAGAGGGGCCAGTCTGAAGACTCGAGGGCCACTAGCCGCCGTAGGGGCCAGCCAGAAGACTCAGCGGCCACTAGCCGCCAGAGGGGCCAGCCAGAAGACTCAGCGGCCACTAGCCGCCAGAGGGGCCAGCCAGAAGACTCAGCGGCCACTAGCCGCCGTAGGGGCCAGCCAGAAGACTCAGCGGCCACTAGCCGCCAGAGGGGCCAGCCAGAAGACTCAGCGGCCACTAGCCGCCAGAGGGGCCAGTCAGAAGACTCAAGGGCCACTAGCCGCCGTAGGGGCCAGCCAGAAGACTCAAAGGCCACTAGCCGCCAGAGGGGCCAGCCAGAAGACTCAGCGACCACTAGCCGCCAGAGGGGCCAGTCAGAAGACTCAAGGGCCACTAGCCGCCGTAGGGGCCAGCCAGAAGACTCAAGGGCCACTAGCCGCCAGAGGGGCCAGCCAGAAGACTCAGCGGCCACTAGCCACCAGAGGGGCCAGTCAGAAGACTCAAGGGCAAAGCTAGATGTGGTCAAAAATAAAGATAGAGTGTTCAAACCTTCAAAGAGGCCTACCACCGCTGGTATTCCAGAACACATAGTATACAGACCAAATGCTGCAGAATGTGTGAAACAAAGCTGCCCCAACCCAATGGATCTTTTCCTACTGATGTATCCACCCACCCTAAGAGAAATCACTGTTGAAATGTCCAACCTCTACTCCACCCAGACCAAGGGCAAGCAGCTGAATCTGAGTATGGATGAGCTCCTCACCTTCTATGGGATCCTCATAACAAGTGGGTACAGCACTGTACCAAGAAGACACATGTTCTGGTCAACTGACAGTGATGTACACAATGAGGTCATTTCAGATGCGATGCGGAGAAATCGCTTTGATGAAATAATGGCCTCAGTTCATGTGGTTGACAACACAAAGATCACTGATGACCCATTTTTTAAGGTTAGACCAATCTTCTCTGAGCTCAATCAGTCGTACAAAGTCATGCCATTTCAGGAATGGCTGTCAGTGGATGAGAGCATGATCCCATACTTTGGCCGACATGGATGTAAACAATTCATCAAAGGTAAACCAATTCGTTATGGTTACAAGCTATGGAGCCTTGCCTCATCCAGTGGATACATGTACCACATGGAGCCATATGCTGGATCGCACACTCTTCTCCCTGACACAGGGCTGGGTCAGGGACCCAGCGTTGTCCTCGGTCTGGCAGAGCAAGCTCAGGTGCCTCAAGGTTGCAAGTTCATCCATGACAACCTGTTCACCACACTTTCACTCCTCGATGAGATGACAAAAAGAGGATATGGGAGCTCTGGAACGGTAAGGCAGAACCGCCTGTTTGACGTCCCATTCACACCACAGAAGGACTTCATGAAGCTGCCCCGGGGAACCACTGAAGTACTCTGCCAAGGAGAGAAGCTGCTCGTCCGTTGGAAGGACAACAGTTGTGTCACAGTGGCAAGCAACATGGAAGAAAAATACAGTGAGACGACCATCAATAGATGGAACAGGGAGCGACGTGCCATTGCGAAAGTCAAACAACCAACGTGTATCAGCATATACAATAAGCACATGGGTGGTGTAGACCTTCATGACCAACAGGTTTCAAGATACCATATTTCAATCAGGTCGAAGAAGTGGTGGTGGCCCATCTTTGCATGGTCTCTCAACAGTGCACTTGTGAACAGCCACCTCTTTTACCGAGATGTCATCGGAGGGACCATCGACCTGCTAACCTTCTCACGCATCGTCGCACAGTCTCTTATGCAAAGGTTTGGCACGAAACCACTGAGCCACGGAAGGAGATCTCTAGTGGCTGCTTCTGTTGAATATCAGGCAAGATATGATAATGCTTCGCACTGGCCAATAAACACAACGCAGCGTTTCCACAGATGCCGTCGTTGTGACAAACGCACTACCTATGCATGTGAGAAATGCAAGGCACCACTACACATTGAGTGCTTCAAGATGTACCATCAAGTGTAAGAGTGAATGAAAAAGTGTCTTTACTTGAAAACATCTTCTAATGGCTACCTCTAGCCTATTTGATTTTGTTGTTCAGTCAGTGTAAGCCTCTGCTTAAAGTATGTTCAAATGACTACCTCTATCCTAAATGTTCCATTCACATTAACGTATTCAATGTTAGTGAATACTACCCTAAACCTGAATGTGTTAAAATGTATGTTGCACTGAAGTAAGTTGCACTAAAGTTACAATGTTGAAATACCTGAATGATTGTTGTTTTTGTCTTGCTCTCAATATTCATATTGGTGCCCTCAGTATTCATATTGGTGTCGTATAAGGCTTTTTAGTCTGAAACTAGAAAAAGTGCTCCTCGGAGCACAGGTCTCCACCAGGTCAGGTACGTTATTGTGGCCTCCTGGTGGCGCTATAATAGGCCAAAGTCAAAAGGGTGCCATTTCTTCTTAGGCCTTTCACGGCAATCGGACACTGCATTCATGATTTGAGGCATTTTGTGCCAAAAAGGTGTTTTGCTAAAATAGACCTGCTGGTGGCGCTATAACAGGCCAATGTGAAAAGGGTGGAAAATCTGACAGATCTGGGTTGATCACATTACTATAGAGATACTGTGTACCGTTTTGCATGACGGTTGGATAAAATCTGTAGGAGTAATATTAAAAAATGGGTTTTGCACAAATCGGCCTCCTGGTGGCGCTATAACAGGGCCATGTTAAAAAATTGGGGCAGAGGTTCTGAATTGGCATCCAGGGAGTGTGTGTGCACAGTTTCGCAGTGACCGGTCCAACGGTGCCAGAGATTAGCTGTCCGCAGACCGACAGGACACACGGACGGACGGACAGACAGGGGGCAAAACATACTCTCTTGCCATGCCTTGCGGCCTGGTGGAGACAAAAATGTTCACACTACTACAATGTGAACATTTGGTGTCAATGCTGGGAGTCCCAGTGTCATACTTTTAAATATGGTAATAAACTGGCCTTTGGTGTAAGATTTTCATGACTCTGTAGGATAACTATATTTACTATACACTCTTTAAATGGTTGATACAACACATTATCCCACCGGTCACAATTGTGACCGGTTATAAAACACACTTTTTCACCTACTTTTCCATTAAAAAATCTAAAAATGATGATTGATTATTTCAAAGGGTTACTAATGACACAATATTTGGATGTTTTTATGTCTGGGAAAAATTCGGGATTAAACGGGTTAATTGCTGATAGAGGAAGGTGTGTGTTGGTACTGCTAGTGTTGGCATCTTCAGCTAAAGCTCAAAGCTAATTCCTTCACGGAATAGACCTGGGGCTTGGTACTAGTTGCATCAAAGCTTTGTATGCAGGGGGAGTTATTTTCTGCCTGATTTAATTGTAACCGAAACTGCCCTTTTTTAATTAAAATGTTGAGAGGGTACAGTATACCCAGCGTTGGCCTGCATGTGTTGCTTGGGGCATTATGATTAAATTTTAATATTGTTTTAGAGAACTCTAATTGTAATTATTCAGCGAAGGTTTTATCCCAGTTATTTGGTTTTGAAGCAGCAGGACCAATATTTTACTTCCACAGAGCATAATTGGTATACTTTTTGACATACAGCCAAATTATGTGGCCAAATTGTTCTGGGTATGTTTATCTTTCTAAATTTGTCTTTAACTGCATTCAAAACTCTCTGTTGAGAGTCCAGACTAAGGACTTGAGAACGAAAAGGTTCAGGTACAACAACCTGCTGAACGGAGTTCCACCCGAGGTTGCCAGCGCCGGGCGGGAACCAATTGCGCAACAAAATGCCATCCACTACACTGTACGCACTCTGCGCATCCTGCGCATGAGCGGCCCCCCAGCAAACAGCGAGGGATGGGTCATTTTGCTGTGCCGAAACGAACGTGTCTTTATCGACATCAAACACAAATTCAGTCTTTATTGGCATCACATCAACCATCTTCTGCTTAACCATGGCGGCAGGAAGATTCACTGGTTGCTCAGAACACATAAAAGTGTCCTTCAAACTAATGTTCTCATCACAGCCCTTCCTTGCCTGTGCACGGGTCACAGCGCAGGCAGGGAACAATACCGAGGTGCCCATAGACTGATCCAAATCGATCACAGGATTCTCGACAATTTCCGGCGTTGGGAAAACTTTCTCCCCTGCCAAGTCATTGCCGAGAATTAACGAAACGCCGCCGACTGGTAACTGAGCGCGAGTACCCACCTGCACAAAACCGGAGACCAGGGGCGAACGCAAAAACACAGAGTGCAACGGAGCGCGTAATGAATTCATCTCCACCCCCAACAATAGAGCATCAGATCCACAAAAGGAATTATTCGAGAAAGGCAACACATCATATAACATGAGAGATTGTGACGCTCCCGTATCACGCAGGATTGTGATCGGTACCTGATCTTTATCCTGACCTGACAGGGACACTGAACCTTTCAAAAGGAAGGGTCCAAAACATTCCTCCATTTCATCTGACACAGGCGCCCCTGTGTCAGAGGAAAGTGGAGGAGGAATGGACCGAATGAACCCAACTGCTTTTGATTTTTTTGGACTCTGAGTTTCTTTTCGTTGTAGAGTGGGACATGCCGAAATGAGGTGACCCTTTTCATGACAATAGAAACAATCACGAGTCTCTGAACCAGAGACAACATTAGAACCAGAACGAGGCGGGCTTTTTGACACAGAAAACTTTTGATTCCCCCCCACTCTGCCGCCCATGGGATTGCGGCGTGCAGAGGGAGCAGAAAACACAGATCGGTGTGTCAAAATGAACTCATCGGCACACACCGCAGCTTTAACCACATTATCCACTTTCTGCTCGTTTAAGTAGACAACTATACGCTCAGGTAGACAGGATTTAAATTCCTCTAATAATACCAAATCACGAAGCTGGTGAATAGTCAATACCTTGTTTGCAGTACACCATTTGTCAAATAAGACACTTTTCTCCCTGGAAAATTCTACATAAGTCTGGTTGGCAGTTTTCTCACAGGACCTGAACCTTTGGCGGTACGCCTCCGGCACTAACTCATATGCCCTTAGTATGGTTTCTTTTACCACCTCATATTTGCGGCTCTCCTCAACAGTTAAGGCTGCACACACATCCCGAGCTTTTCCCACTAATTTGCACTGCAGTAATAAACTCCACATGTTCTTTGGCCACTTCACCGTGGTTGCAATGCGTTCAAAAGTGTCAAAGTACGAATCGAGTTCTGTCTCTTTAAAGTGCGGTACCAAAGGAATATGCTTACTGATGTTGAAATCCTGAGAGCATCCCGAAATCCTGGGCTGGGGGGCAGGTGACCTGTCGAGCTCTGCGGCCCTGATGCGGAGTTGCATCAGCTCAACCTCCTTGGTTTTTGTTGCGAGTTCCACCTCTCGGAGGCGGAGGGCCAGCCCTAGACTATGTGAGTCCCCCCCAGCATTGGTACGAGCTATAAGCGGATCTATCTCTGAGTCCTGAGGTGAGACACTAGCCTCTCCTTCCTCAAGCTCAGTGAGCGCAGGGGAGCCTGTGTCAGCAGTCGCCTCCACATTCTCACCCGAACGCCCAGCCATATTCTCCGCCAGCCCGATGCTTACACGCTCTATGATCCCTTTTTCAGTAAGTTTTTCCTCTATATGAGACCTTAGTTCGGCCTTATTGGCACCCGATGGGACAGAAATTTTGAAGACTTTAGCAATCAAATTTAACTCAATTTTAGTGCATTTATCTAATTTGTCTAGAGTGGGAGAAGTTGGGAAAGTTAATGCAACCTCATCTGGTTCTACCGCGGACATTACAATTAATCAAATACTCTACCTAACCTGCCAACCAAAACAGACAACTGGAGCAAAGTTTTGACTACTCACCAGATCGAACGAAACCCAGAAGGACCTAACCAAACCCATGCAACCTGTTAAACGAACGAATTAAACCAAATTCAAATAATCCTCAAAAAAGGAATAAGTTTCAGGGGTAAACTTTTGAACCAAGCCGAGTCCCCAAATTATGTTATAATTTGGATCGATATTTTTTATAATTTGGAACGGACGAGCCCCCAAATTATGTTACGACCCCCTGTCTAGGGTAGGGGAGGTGACATAATAATGGAGGACAAAGTCGCTTTCAAAAATGAATTGTTTTTATTTCCTTTTTTTATGCAGAGATTTCAAACTCTTTTTGTCTTTTTTTCACCAGTGCCAAAGAACTTCAGGGTGCCGGTTTACATTTGTAAAAAGGCTGCCTAATAAAGAAAATTACCCCTAACCTAAACCTAACAAAAGAAAAATATACATTTACTAAACTTACTTACCTAACTAAAGAATATACAAAAACAAAGTGGTTTAACCAACAAAAAGACCAAACACCCCTACAAGGCGAGTGAATAACTAAATACAAGAAATAATGGAAGTGGACAAATAGTTACAAGATAATGCTTAACTCAAAATAATACTGGGCAAAAAGCAACAAGTTTAACTATAATTAAATTATAGATTAAACTAAGAAACTGAAAAGTATAACTGAAGGGCAAACAAAAGTAGCTAAAGAACAAACAAAATAACTGATCGAATCAAAAGTCACTGATGGACAAATGAACAAACAGAAGGCAAAGAAACAGAAACAAAACAGAACAGATCAGACCAGGCTACATGGGTTCGGGGAGACAGAGGGATTGAATCTCTGCAGCTCTTTCAAGTGAGAGCAACCAGTCCCCATGACAGACAGAGCAGAATGAGCTTTTGTAGGTGAGCTTCAGAGAACAGCCAGCCCTGGCTAGGGCGGAGACAAAGGGGCGACGAATGGGAGCAGGAGAACAGGGCCAGAGGCTGGACCTGTCAATCTGGACAGCTGGAAGGCAATCACTCACTCACTCATACCAGCACCACACCCAGACTCAGACTCACAGCTTCCACCACCACTCATGACCTTATATGGAACACAGAAAGACAACAATATAACACAAGCCACACATAGCACAGACATATAACCAAAATATAACCACACATAATATAACCATACGGCTAGGGCCGTAACACTCTCCAAGCTTTATTACAAAATATTTAGATTAGATAGATAGATAGATTTTTCTGATGTGAGGAGGTCATCTAGGGTGGGATAAACATACCCCATAGCATGTGTATTGCTCCTGCGAAATGCACAAGTGTACTGTACACCCAAGATGCTAATCATGTTGTTTTACGTCATCATCCTACGCCTAATGATGGATACTAGTTTTAATAAGTGATATATCACTCTCACCCCCCCAACACACACATCTCTCTCCCTCGTCTACCCTCTTTACGTCCTCCAGGTCTGGGTATGGAGAACATAGGAGGGATCTTCGTGGTTCTGGTGTGTGGTCTGCTGGTGGCCATCTTCATGGCGGTGCTGGAGTTTGTTTGGATGCTGAGGCACACCCCAGGAACAGAGGTGAGGCAGAGCTATCTAACCTGCATCTGCTTTGTCTCCCTCTCCCCTCCCTGGCACCCCCACGCTCACACACACGATACCGCTAGGCTAACGTTAGCCCACCAGCTCTGACAGCTGCAGGAACCCTTCCTGCAGGCCCCCCCATCTGCCGTCAAGCGTTGTTGCTCGGTCTCTCTCTAGCCTGTGAGACCTAAACAGCACAAAACCAAAGGTTATATCTCAAGTAGTGCATCTATATGCAATTATGGTTACGTCTGTATTTACAGTAGAAGACTAATAGTTTAGGTTTAGTAGAAAAACATACAGTAGTGTGATGCCAGTGACGGGGAAGAAACACTTATGGTGCTGATTGTGAGAGCCTTGCCTTTTATTGTCACTCTATGTTTGATGACCAGCCTACTCTAATTTGAGACATGCCTTACAGTACAACCTGTTTATCTGATGTGATGATGTTCTTTTCAAATCAACTCAATGCTGTGATCTTTCTCTTAATGTTCTCAATAAAGTTTCAGCATGTCAAAGTCAACACCCCTGTGATGTGACTTATTTTGATGGTCTTAGATGTCCATGTTTAATTGTAAATGACCTTACACAGCGGGGGCATTGTTTTCGTGTGGTTAATCCACCCGGAAATGTAATTCTTCTTGTTGTTTAATAATACTTACACACCCATTAAGTATTATGCAGATGAAGCGACATAATGTTTATTCAGAACAAGGTCAAATAGATACGGTATTTCATCGCGAATAAAGGCATTAACCTGCATGAATGATTCAATAGTTTTGACATGAAATACTCGCCTGTGATTTTTGTATTGTCTATTCCTTACACCCCCGGTGTGTAAAGACCTTTAGACATGTGAACGTCCTCCCGTGTGTATGTTTTGCATGAAGGCGTATCTACCGTATGTGTCTGTCAGTGTGTCTGTCTGCTTGTTACTGGGATAATTTTCTGCCCCTGATTATTTACACCTATTCATGTTTTCCTTTCAGCAGCATTTCTGTAGCTGTAACTGTAATACTTTGCATAACATGACACACAAAATACACACTAAAGTTGTTGAGCTCTGTGTGTCTTTCTGAGGGCCTAATCTCAAACCACTGGATCCATCAAGAAACCACATTTGTTGTGCACTGTGCCAGTAGGCCAAGGAAGTAAATCCCAGAAAATATTAACTTGTGTTTGGAATATTTAACATTAAAAAACTAAAATTGTATACTGTAATTATAATGGAGAGGCAAACAACTCCATATGTAGAAGTCAATATGACCCCATAGCGACATGACTTTCACTGTATCAATGTAACATAATCAACATGGCATCCTAGAGCCAAATGGAAGCCTCGCCGGTATTAGACCCATCTTGTTTGACAGTAAAATGAGTAAAGAGTAAAAATGCCATGGGCCATATTTTCGGTGCCTTACCCATTATCCGGAAACTTCTTTGCCATTTTTTACTATTTTTAAAAACATTTTCAAATAGTTCAACTAGCTGTTGATTGGCTATTTGAACTATTTGAATTTTTTTTTTAAAATAGTAAAATGGTAAAAAAGAAGTTTAGAGATAATGGTTAAGGCACCGGCGAAAATATGGCCCCATGTGTATCACTTGCGTTGTCCTTGTGTTTTGCCTGGTCTGCCAGTGTGTGTCTCTATGCTGTAAATATGATCGTTGATTTGCTTAATTATGTTCCATGTATGTGACGTCTCTCAGTGGGTCAGTCAGTGAGTCGTTTGGTCTCTTGCTCTCCTTTCTTCCCCTCTCCTCTCATCCCCCTCCTCCCTGTCTTTCTCTCCTCCTTGTGTCTGTGCTTGCAGCAGTCAATGTGCGAGGAGATGCTCCGAGAGCTCCAGGGCATCGTCTTGTGTCGCGACAGCCTGCAAGTGCGGCGCCGGCGGGGGGTTTCCATGTTGCGGCCGCGGCCCCTGCCCCTGGAGGAGCGGCGGGCGCGCGCCGCCGCCGTGAGCCTCAGCAACGGCAAGCTGTGCGGGGGCACCGGGCTATCCGAGCCCCTCTCTCACAGACTGTCACAGGAGGCTGCCCTGGTGGCGAGAGGGTGCAGCCATATCCGCATTTGCCCCGAGTGCCGGCGTTTCCAAGGACTGAGGATGCGTCCTTCGGGGGCCACAGGGGCCCTGCCCTCTCCCACACACAGCGAGGAGAGCATAGAGTGGGAAAAGACCACCAATAGCAGTGAACCTGAATAACACTATACACGCTCACGTATCACAGGACTCACTTTCCCAGCAGCCACCTCTCTACTTTAAAGGGATGGAACGTATTGCTGTGGCTCAGCTGTTCTTCTGAGCTCGACCTCAGGGGTCTCGACAATGCTGTGGACATTACTTCATACCCTGGAGACATCAGCCAGCGGTGAACTCTGCTACGTTCTTGGGTGATAAATGTTTATATTTTGTTTGTTTTGACTGGACACCTATTGATGGAATGTTTCCACCGTCCCCTGGAAAAAAACTGATGAGTCCGTCTCCACGTGGGAAAAAGTCCCCGCTGGCCCTCTGTCCTGTGCAGAACAGGAAGGACAGCTGTGGGACATTTGTACTATGCAGTATTTTCACTCATTCATCATTGTGTTGTTCCTTTACCTATTTCTTTTTTAAATTATTTGGCTCCTCGGTTGTGTTATCAGTGCTGAAAAGGTGTTATTGTGTTGTTCTTTAAACGATCCAGTGTTTCTTTTAACTGGTGATATACCGTATGGGACACTATAGATTACGTCTGGGGAGCACTTCAAAAGGACAAGCTAGAAGAGACTTTAATGCCAGGTCATTCTTCAAATACTTTTATTTTGAAAGTGCCAAAAACAAACAAGCTAGGATGACCTTGTGGTCCAAGAAAGCACCACAGCCTTGAGAAAACAACAGCAACAACAACAACAACAACAACGAGTGATGATGGTGGAAAATACACACAGACACACAGACTTGTTTTCTAGTAGTGATATTCCATACTAAAGATGTTTTAATTCTTGGTATCTCTGAAAGACAACGATGTAAAGTCTAGGGATGTTGGTAGTTGTTCATCTGAATCAGTGGTTTTCAAACTGTTAGGACCCCCATAACTCTCAGAGTTACAGACCTGTAAGCGTCCATTTGGAGCCCCCTCAAGGAGCCCTGAGGGTCCATTTGGAAGCCCCTTCAAGGAACCCTTAGGGTCCCTGGACCCCACTTTGAGAAACACTGATCTGAATGATGGAGATGCCGAGATGATCGCTAACACACACACACACACACACACACACACACACACACACACACACACACACACACACACACACACACACACACACACACACACACACACACACACACTGACATCCATCTTTATTTCCGTCTGTGTATTGCTATATTTGCATCATTCATACGTCTTATGCTCTTTAAACTTAACGTGCACCATATGTCTCACTAGTTAATGTATACACTGCAGTCTGCAGCACAGTATGTGAACTGTGTACAGTAGTACACTGTACACAGTAGCACTGTATCAAGTACACTGTAATATATAGCCCATGGTGTACAGTACATAGTGTACTGTGTGCTGTAGTACATTGTACAGTACATTGTGTACATACAGTACACTCTATGGGTCCTCTACTTTCATTATCACATGAGGGACAGGTCAAAGGTCAAGCTTTAGACACATTTATTATCTGTAGCAATGGTTCTCAAACTTTGTCATGTCAACGACACCCCCAAATGAATGTGTTAACTCATTCACTGCCAGAACTTTTTTCTTTTGCGTTTGCCCACTGCCAGAGATTTTTCATTGAAAAAAAAAAGTACTCAGGAGCCGAGATACAGAAGTTTTAGGTTTTAAGTTAACAAGGAAGTGGATGGGAGTCTAGATCTTCGAAAAATCATATCTCCTTCGTCTTTGGGTCAAATTGGAAAAAAATATATATATAGTTTTTAAATTACGTTTTTTACGTCAGTGGCAGGATTGGTAAACGGGAATAATTATGCTTATTACGTCAGTGGCAGTGAATGAGTTGTGTTTGGCCATGAACCCCTCTTCTTAAAATATTCAGTGCCAGGTGGCACCCATCCAAGATGTGTTGTTAAAATGTCTATTCTATGTCTAAATTATTTAAAAAAAATTCAAAACAATTTAAGATACCGCATCACATTGTGACACGTTTGTGAGCTTGTAGATCAGCTATTTTCAAATTGTCTTTGCTGGTGCCCCCTGGAGCCCCCTCAAGGACCCCCCCCGAGGGTCCCCAGACTCTACTTTGAGAACCACTGCTCTGTAGTACGATGCTGTCTCCTGCTGCCAACCACTGATCTACAGGCTAACAGGATAGCAGGTGTTGTTTCATGGCTTCATAGTAAAGTCCTCAGTGTTACTTTAACTGTGAATGGAACCAAATGGAGTGTAAATGTAGAGATAAGATAAGATGAGACCTGTATTGATCCCGCGGGGGAAATGAAGACTGACCGTGTTGTCTATCTTGTGTGTAGCAGTGAAATACAACGCATATCAGAACCCAGGGAAAGCTTCTTTTTTTTAAACTGCATTTTCCTTGAGTCCATTCTAAAGGTCAAGGCCATTAAACATCCAGCTCAATGTTTTGCACCTGATCTGAAAATAATTATTTCCCTCCAAAATCAGAGACTTTCTCAGTCACTTTCATGTCTTTATTATCACAAAGATGATATAATGTCATCCTGAAGTGTGCACTTTTTCTCGTTACAGGACAGATGATTAAACCATTTCAGTAACACTTCATCGTTGACGTCAATGACAGGAGGTAATGAGATGATTTCAGTGTATGTAGGATTCACAGGGGGGACAGATATTTAGCTTGTACTTTTATCATCCATATTTCATTTTGATGTCATATTTTTTGAGCCGCAAGTTAGCGTGGTTGAATATGATTTTGTCCTTCTGTAGCGATCCATAGCTTCTTCCATAGCGATGTGATGAAAGGATATGTTTTCTAATGGAGGTAATTATATAAACAGTATCACCATAACAATTCTCACTGCAATCACTCAGCATGTTTATGAATATATATCAACATAGCCATTATAGAAATGTAATTGCCTATAGTCTCACAGTGTGTACATGTGAATGGACATGCTGAATAATTGTTCAATCATTTGTCCATTTGGTTTTCTCATTCCAAATGCATCTCAAATCTTCTCAGAGATGTGTTCAGCCAGCCGTTTATCACACAGTGTGAATATCAATCATTCCTTTAATTCATGAATGTGGATGATTTGTGTGCTGGTTAACCTGTGACTGAAGTGGTGCTGGATCAACTGTTATCACATCTGGGTCAAAATGCATTAATGGTGCAGTCGAGTGTTTGACCGTCCCAAATTAATTTCTGTGTGTCATTTATACTTTGGTGGCTTAAGTCAGGGGTTTTCTCACAGACCCCCCACATTGACTTTCATTAGGCCAATAGGCCATGGACCCCTATTTCAGATAATTTTGCAATGAAAGGAGGTTTCTGTTAAAATTAAATTAAATTGTATAAAGTCATAATTGTACATTACGTAATACGTTGTTTGAATAGTCACTCATAATAGTTTTGAATTGTAATAAATTCTAATTAATTGAATTATACTGTAGTTAAATTAACTACAATTCATTTGTCTGAGGACCTCTGGAACCCCCTCCAGGACTGGTGGTCCCGAGACCACCGGGTATTATTATGCTTTATTTAGACAGGAGATTGACAGGGAGAGAGGAAATCTAGGACAGAGAGAGGGGAGACATGCAAGACACAACGGGCGTCAGATTTAAAGATTTAAACCTGTGTCCTCATGACTCACAAGGAGCATTATGGTCAGTGCACTGTTGGGTTGAGCTACCAGGCACCCTGGCTTAAGTTCCAAGTAAATCCAATCCATGGCAAAAAAAAAACATATTGGTTGTGATTTGAAGCTGTGTTTGAACTCAGGTCTACTGTAAAACATTGGTGATTCTCCCCCATAGAAATAAATGAGAAAGCAAGAGAAGACTGTACAAAACTGTTCCCTTGGAAACATGCTACAATGTCAATGTCACAAATCCCCAAAGTAATGAACTCACCAGTCAGATGTGTGAATACAGTACAATATTGATCCTGCAGGGTTTCTCACTAAAGTAATAGTAACTAATTGCACAGAGACAACGGTACAGTATAGTCCACGCACACACACACTGAAATCACATTGTGTAAGACAAGAATTATAAACTTTATATTTATTCTTCTGTACATTATTATTAATTACAGAAGATAATTGCCTGTGGCAAAGGAATATAATCCCACCACTACATTTAATTATCAGATACAATAAAATAAAAAAACTATTGCAGAGGTGCTAAATCATGCAGAGTTGGAAAAAAGATTGCCAATTACACTGAAGCCAGAGTCAGAATTAAAGCAAATCCCACTGCAACACTGGCAGGCCCAACAGGGAAGTTGGCAGGGTTTGGACACCATTTGTTTCTTATGCTTTCTTTTGTTACGTTGTTCATTTTATTCCACTATAGAAATACATTTCTAAGAACAAACCTCCTCTCATGGCTTGCCTCGGCTATATTTAGTCAACAATGGGAGGAATGATGTGACAGTAAACCTAAAATCCTCTGTGTTGCTTTAACTCAGAATGTACAAATGGAACCAAATGGTCCCATTTGTATGGAACCAAAATGGTCCCAATTGTACTCTTTCGGAGTTGAAATATTTGACTGTGTATATGCTGTGACATACATAAGGAGACAGGTCGAGATATGAAGAT
>NC_139945.1:23805142-23927642 GCF_963454915.1 Gymnoscopelus microlampas | reverse complement strand
AAACTATTCCAGAACCTGGTGGTGGAGCTCTTGATACTGTGGTAGGTCCCCTTGCCCGGTCGCGGTCGTTGTAGGGTTCTGAACAGTCTGTGACTTGGGTGGTACTTGTCCTTGATGATGCGCTTGGCTTTGACCACGCACCGCTTCTTGTACAGATCCTGAAGCGCTGGGAGCTCGCTTCCCATTATTCGCTCTGCCGATCACACTACTCGCTGTAGGTTGATCTTCTCTCGGGCAGTGCAGTTCCCGTACCAGGCCGTGATGCAGCCTGTTAGGACGCCTTCAACCGAACTGTTGTAGTACAGTTTGAGGATGCGCTGTCCTACTCCAAGCTTATTCAGGCGGCGGAGCCAGTACAGTCTCTGCTGAGCCTTTTTCTTCACGTGTGTGGTGTGGGTCTCCCATTTAAGGTCCTCCTCGATGTGTACTCCGAGGAACTTGAACTCGCTGACCCTTTCCACTGCAGCACCGTCGATGAGGATGGGCGCATGGTCTCTCCGCGGCCTCCTGAAGTCCACGATCAGTTCTTTGGTCTTGTCGACGTTGAGAGCGAGGTTGTTCTCCCGGCACCAGAGCGCCAGTGAGTTGATCTCATCTCTGTAGTCAGACTCGTCGTTGTTTACGATTCGGCCTATCACTGTCGTGTCGTCCGCGTACTTTATGATGGTGTTGGAGACATGTGTGGCTATGCAGTCATACGTGTACAGGGAGTAGAGGAGAGGGCTCAGCATGCATCCCTGGGGTGCTCCGGTGTTGAGGGTCAGGGGGTCAGATGTGATGCTGCCCATTCTCACCACCTGATGTCGGTTGGACAGGAAGTCCTGTATCCAGTCGCACATGCTTGGGTGTAGCCCTAGGTCTCTGAGTTTTTTGTCAAGTATTGCTGGGACAATGGTGTTGAATGCTGAGCTGTAGTCCACGAACAGCATACGTATATATTTGTCCTTCAGCAGCTTGTTGTCCATGTGCGAGAGGACGGTGTGGAGAGCCATGGCAATCGTCGGTGGATCTGTTTTTGTGGTATGCATACTGCCACGGATCCAGCGAGGCAGGTAGCGTGGAGCTGATGTATTCCCTCACCAGTTTCTCGAAGCACTTGCTGACGATCGGGGTGAGAGCGACAGGTCTCCAGTCATTCAGGCATGTCACTCTGGCCTTTTTGGGAATGGGCACAATGGTTGACATTTTGAACCCTGCAGGGACCACAGCCTGGGAGAGGGAGAGGTTAAAGATGTCAGCGAAGACACCCGCCAGCTGGTCTGCACATGCCTTAAGGACCCGGCCTGGGATTCCATCAGGTCCGGCTGCCTTGTGGATGTTGACCCGTGCAAAGGCTGTACGCACTTCTCTCTCCGAGATGATTAGAGGGTTCTCCTCTGCTGGTGTTGCTGATGCCCCCGCTTGGCTGCCGCGGTTGGAGCTGATCTCAAACCGGCCATAGAAAGTGTTCAGTTTGTTGGGGAGGGAGGCAGGCGGGTTCACCTCGCTTCTGGTTCTTGTTTTGCAGTCTGTCAAGGTGTGTACCGCCTGCCACGTGCTCCTGATGTTGCTATTGCTGAGTTGGTCTTGCATCTTTTCAGTGTAGGCCTTTTTCGCTTTCCTGATGGCGCTGTTTAGGGCCATCCCACACAAGTCCTAACCTTTTGTTTCGAGTCCCAAACAAGTCAAAATGTTAATTCAAGATATGTAAAGATTTACATAAATCATGAGCATTTTTCACAATTTGCATTTGTTTTAAAACAAGGGTTCTTCCAGGCCAACAGAACGCAGATACTGTACTTTTAATTTCCTCCTTGAGGACAGGGTTTAAAAGGGCCCTTTTTAATGAATATAATGTAATTTTGTACAATCTGTATGGTAGAGTATGTTACTACAATATAACTTATACAATCAGGGTGGTTGTATTTTGTCTCCCTGCTCTTCTATTGAGACATTTAGATAATGTCAAAGGCCATGTCTCACCTAGAAACAGGATCTGACACAAATTCAGTGTATCCTCTGATCAAGCAGGCAGGCTCTATTATCACAATGGTGAAATTTCAGCACTTGCACTGGAAACCGCGTTCAAATCCGGGGTAGAAGAGGACATGTATAGCGCTGAAGTGGTCAATGTATGTTTTGTATTAATAACCAAAATCTACAAAGTAACATGGTACCTAAAGTTTTCAAATAATTGTAGTGGAGTAAAAGTAGGCTAATATCTGCCTCTCATATGTAGTTGAGTAGAAGTAGGTAGCTGATATATTGCACTTTTACCTTAGCGCTAGGTATACTATCGGTTGCTTGTTTTTGCAGAAACACTTAAGACTTCTGGTGATTAGTAGTTTCGTTCCCTACCTATGTTGAATGCACTTACTGTAAGTCGCTTTGGATAAAAGCGTCTGCTAAATGACTGTAATGTAGAAGTAAAAGTACTGAAAATTGCAAATACTTCAGTAAAGTAAAAAATAAGTCAGAATTGTACTCAAGTAAAGTACTTGAGTAAATGTACTTAGTTACTTTCCACCACTGGTTATAGTTTGCACTTAGCACGCAGTAATGTTAATGTGAAGTATAGGTCTTGCCTTGCATACTGCTTTTCTCGTCTTGTCTTCCACCTTGTAATCTTTAAAACCGAAAGCTGTAACTGCTGGAGTTGACATTTTATTCCACCTGGCTTAAGTTTCAGCAGCGACGGCAGGAGTGAAGCCGGTGTGTTGTTTGTTTGGTAACGTGCAACATGTGGGCCAGTGTTGCCAAGTATCGGGAGAGAAACAAGCGAACCGACTTCCAAAAACAAGCCAAAAACAAGCCACATTTTGTCCAAAAGTTAGGGTAAATAAGCAGCTTTGGCAACACTACACTAGGTGTCACTGACGGCCGGGATTTCTGACTAATAACATTATAGTTGATGCACACTTTTTAAACATTTTTGGCATGCTTAAGTGACTTGAAAGTGACTTGAAAAGACTTGAATTTTCAAGTCAAGAGGGCTCAAGTCTTTGGCATTCAAGTCCCAAGCAAGTCCAAGTCTATTTTTGATTTGGTCAAGCAAGTCTAAAGTCATCAAAATCGGGACTCGAGTCCAAGTCGAGTCTCGAGTCCAAGTCCCCACCTCTGCCTGATGGCATTGGATGGCATCTGAACTTGACAGATACACTGTTTCATCTTCGTCAGGACAAGGCCATGGACATTGGCTTATGCTCTGTAAGTTGTGTCATGATCCAAGGAATCCAGGGAAAAAGAGATGTTGATTGCACGACCTACGGTTCAAGAGTTATGGGCCAAAACGTGAATCGGTGCCGTTAAAGCGCACCATGAGGCAGATTGGAAAAATGTATGGTGGCATTTCTTCCTCGGCCTAGTCAGAATGTGCGTGCAAAGTTTCACGGCAGTCAGACGCTGCGTTCATGATTTGAGGCACAAAACGGACCACTCCTGCAAACTTTGGAAGCCAATCTTAGCCAATCAGGATGGAATATGGCGTGATGTTTCGACAAAAAAATATTAGAAAATGTGTTTTGCAAAACTTGGCCTCCTGGTGGAGCTATACCAGGCTGATGTGAAACATTAGGGGCAGAGGTGTGTATAGGGAGTGTGCATGCACAGTTTCACGCCAATCGGTGTCAGAGATTTGCAGAGATGTACTCCAAATAGCAAATGCAAGTTTCTCTCACTCAAACAAGTTAACATTGAATATTTACAATTTGGGGGGAATTGAGCCACACCTCTTTGCCGGGTCATGTTTGACCCTTAACACCACAGATATCACTCTTTAAAATATCTGTTTCTGAGGATGTCATGAAGCCTTGTTCCAATAAAGAAATGTAAACGGTACTTTTTACCTATTTAAACTTGAAAACGGGTAAGAAATGACCCTAACACATTGGAATGGTTAATCATATTGCATCATATTCAAGAGCTTTTGGATAGAAATGAGACAGACTCCAGTCACTTTCAAATTAGTGCACTGCAGAGGACAGGTGTGTGTGTCTGTGTCGTTGATACTCGTTAATGTTATAGGCATCAAGGAATTATGCTTCTGCACTGTCAAATAGGCCAACATCCAATCTAAAATTAGTGGGACTCATTCAAATGACCACTGTATTATATTAGATTTATTTGATATTATATTTTTTTTATTTTTTATTATAGCTATCTTATTTTATTAGATATGTGATGTTGTTACCTGACAATTAGTTGACTTTTGGTGAAAAAGCCCGCCTATATTGATATTGGTTGATATCGGTATCGGAAATTAGGAGTTGGACAATATCGGAATATCGGATATAGGCAAAAAAGATCAATATCGGACATCCCTAGAGCATACCTATGTTCCCTCAGCCGTATGTTCCCTCAAAATTAACACTAACCACCACACCCCTGATCCCAAAAATATCCCTAAACTGAGGGAACATACTGTAGGGCTGAGGGAGCATAATCATTACCAACTTGTTGTGCTAGCACGCACATGTCCCCATTTGTAAACAACAGAGGGATAGACAAACATCAGTCACTGGAATGAGTCAGTTATAGATGCTGATAATGAACACTCTTGACAGGAAATAAGTTGAAAATGAAGAGATCGGAAGCCCTCACAAACACCATCCCTGCTACCTGTCCTTGGATTTGATTAGATCCCTGTTGTTGTGGACTTCAGTCTGTGTGATTGATAGGTACAGTGATCTCATGACTCACGCCACATGCTAGATTGTGTCTTTTCATACTACTTTCCGACCTGCAATAAAACTTCTGTCCTTCCTTCTGTCTGTATACTTCTGTCGTTCTGACCTAATCCATTTTTCTACACATGGGCATTGAACATTGGCGTGTGAAGTGAGTGAGGAAGTGAGTTTTCACTTTTCCCAACATAGTGAAGTATTGAGGTGATGATGTGTATTGTATTCAGGATGTTCCAGTACTCCTGGCTCTCTGACCCTGCAGTGTATAAAACATGTATTAATCTCTTCAGCTGTACAAGTTCAACCATGACTTAATTTAGAGCGAAGGACACAAATGTGAATTTACAGTTAGAGAGCAACATGTCGGCATTGAGATATTACACGTGGCAGGGCAATTTACATTTCCAGCAGGAGCGGACCATCTATTCCTGCATCTAATTTTCATTTATGATTGAAATATATTTTCCACACTTGGCTAGCGTTGTGATTCCTTTCAGAACAGCTTCAATAGAATTGGCACCTTCCTCTGCAAGTAATCTGGTAAATATGGAGCAGTCACTATAAACATCTTCTGCCTCCTATGCAGCTATGCATTGTCTTAAATGCAGTTGGATAGTTGGTGTGTATATTGTACATACTGTACATACCGGTAGGTACTTACTGATAACACATCAATCCACACATTGATTACTTTGTAGATCTTTCTAGTGAAGAGATTTGGTGTAGAAAACATAGTCACAAAAAAATAATGAACACTGGTGAGTAAACAATCTAGTCATCTGGACGTCTGGACACAAACAATGGACCAATCTGTTCCCTTCAGATTCATTTAGGCACACGTTCATGTGAAGTCTGTGAGGGCTTGAGCTGTCCCATTTGAAATCGGTAAGACGGTGAGGGCTTAGGCAGAGCCATTTATGCCCTTTCCGTAAGTCAGCTTCTGTGCTGACTTTGCCTAAGGGAATTGCTCACAATTCAAATAGTAGTGGGATACTGGGGGACGCCGTTGGAAAATCAAAGGGAAAGAATGAGAGATGAAAGACGATTAAAAAAAAGGAAAACAATGAAATATAAAACAGAGAAACGACGGCAGGAGCAACTAATGCGAGGAATAAGTTCACGTGTAAGTAGAACGTATAGCTCACTGATGATTAATAACCAGAAATGTGCTGTACTAAATGATGATAATTCCCAATTGCGCTTTTATCAGATCCAATGCAAAAGAAATGTTTTGTGTACAAAAAGGGACCGAACAACAAACCATAAGGTTTATTCAACTTCGGGTGCAGTATGAATAGCATTTCATTGGCCACAGAAATGCGTCTGTCCAAGGATTTGAGTAACATAGTGGACCCCCAACTGCTTTTCTCATCAGTTTGATCCTAAGAGGGGAAGGTGGAGGGTGAGGTGATCACCATTCAAGACTCAATCTCTATCTAACTGGCTCCAGTAATTATAAGGTTTTATCAAAATATATAATGAGGTAATTTAACTGTGTGTTTCTTATAGTCTACACGCAAGACCTGATATTACCATGGACTGGGTAAGGGACAGAGGCTGGGGAGAAGACACCTGCAACCTGGCCCCATTTTGGCCTCCTGGTGGCACTATAACAGGCCAATCAGAAAAATTCTGGCCAGAGGTTTGGGTTTGGCATCCAGGGAGTGTGTGTGCACAGTTTCGCAGCGACCGGGCCAACAGTGCCGGAGATTAGCTGCTCGCAGACAGACGGACACACGGGCGGATGGACGGACAGGGTGCAAAACATAGTCTCGACCATGCCTTTCGGTCCGGCGGAGACAATAAAAAAAAGTTGTGGAGTACCTTAAAGACTACACCGATAGGCAGGGAAAGAGGCAGAGGCAGTTGGGAAAAAAGCAGCAGCTCGAAAACCCTCATTGGCATCTTTGCCAAGTTGTCAGAGAAACAGAATTAAAGACAGTCCGAATACAGTATGCCTTTTTTGTTTTGAAAACAATGAAATGTATTGTTTACCCACCCTATGGGTGTGTGTTTAATTTGAGATTAAAGATTTCAGTTTATCATTCATATGATTGCTGTGTTCTTTCAATTGATGTCCAGCATGAATATTTTATATTTGCTTCATAGGACATTGTGGGTGCAAAACAGCAATGTGTTTCAAGGTCACTTTGAGTAAGAAGAAGGCTTTTATATCCATAAACTAATCACAGACAGCAGTATGTCATTATTTTTTGCTTTATTTCCACAACATAATCTTTCACTAAGTGGAACAGATTTTCTCTTGTGTAAAAGGTAATTAAGATTTGTGGTAGCTCTGGTAATTGGATTCTCTCTGGGCCCAAAATAAATTCACAACAATAACAAAAAATCTAATGTTGGCACAATCATGGTTTGCCAAGTCTGTGTAGCTGCTGGGGTGCCGAGATCTGGGCACACGTGCAGACTCTGATGTGGGCCCCACTGCTCTCCCTGTCCCTGGTGTCCTGGTCAAGTGGAGCAGGGGGACAAGGCTCTTCAGGCTGTTCATCCAGAACATTACCATTAGAAACAAATGTTATGTAGGAAGGCGCAGGCCAAGGCAACCTCTGAGACAAAGCTGGGTCGGACCTCCAGTGCCTTCATGAGGGCAAAAGTTATTTCCGTTATGCAGCCATGCTGCCATGCATAGAGAGAGAGAGAGAGAGAGAGAGAGAGAGAGAGAGAGAGAGAGAGAGAGAGAGAGATCTGCCTTTTAGAGCGCCATCAGGAGGCTGATTTGTGCAAAACTCATCTTTTGCTATTACTGCTTCAGGTCCAAAAATCTCAGAAATTGGTACACAGTATCTCTATAGTCATGTGATCAAGACGGATGTGTCCGATATTTCACATTCCATCCTATTTGGCTAACATTGGCTTCCAAAGTTTGCAGGAGGCCTGTTTTGAATAAAATGCCTAAATTATGACGACTTTAAAAGTCGTACAGTGTGTAGCTGCCTTACAGTATGTTTGGTAAGGGCAATGTCAGTATCTTTGCTGTGTTTATGGGTCCTGACTTTAGGTAAATGACATGGATAATAGAACCTCCCTTATCGCCTCAAGAACAGTGGTCTCTCCACTCACCATGATATTAGTCACACACAGGAAGTAATTTTCTATTCAATCTGACTTGTCCAATTGTAACAGTGATTTACAATTCCTCCACCTTGTTGCCGCGCCACCATTGCTTGTTGAAGAGGCAGCAGTAATTAGTAGTTTAATATTACAATATTACAGATGCCGTGACAAAAATAAACAAACTAAATAAATAATTAGGTAGATAAAATTTCAAATATTAAATTAAGATTGAATGGTCTAAATATACAATTGCCAAACATGTGTATTAAATAGGTCAAGGCCCTATCTGTCTGGCATAACTCCGGCAGAGTGTGAAACCGGCGAACGGCACAGATTATGACCTTTTTCTGCACATCGTATCCAAAAAGTAAAGGTGGTCCTCCACACTACAAACAAGCGTTTAAATCGCTTATTTAGTCAGCCTGTGGCTGTGCCATTTTTTCCCATTGTAGGAAGTTGTAGCCGCATCGTGCACAGTCTTGACACCCGCGGTTGGGTGTTGAATGGGAAACATGGCACAGGCTGACAAAATGTTTAACTTCCCAATTCTTATGACCTCATATGTCGGGTTAATCGTCTCCTGAGCAGGACTCTGTAGATGACTTTGCTTGCACCATGGGGTGGAACAGTGGAATGTTTTGATGTTTTAGTCCTTCACACCTCATTGACATCTGACCACGTCCATGGTGAATAAAAAATAGACAGAATGCAGAGAGAGAGAGAGAGAGAGAGAGAGAGAGAGAGAGAGAGAGAGAGAGAGAGAGAGAGAGAGAGATTGTTGAATTTGTTCAATGTCTTCCCATCTGATGGTAATGGGGTTACCACCAAGATCAGGGGTGGATATCTACAAAAAAACATAATAATCATTTTTATGTCAACCATATTATAAATAGGATCATTGTACTGTACATGTATTTGTGTATATATATTCCATATTACAGATACATTCAAATGAAAAAAAAAAAATTCTTACACAAAATAGGGATATAACTTTATTGTTGCCTAAACCACCTTCTATTGCATATCATTGCTGTCGGGCAGAAACCATCTCAATTTTTCAACTTTTTTTTAAAAATACATCACAGCTATTGAACACCCTTTACGTCTGTGTGTGGGTTTTACAAATATTGAACCAACGAAAAGTATTAAAAAGCACTTACTAAACCTAACTCCATTGGATCCTCAAACTGCCGTTCACACCACCTAACTCCAACTTGTGGAGATAGTTGTTTTGTCCATCATTGATTAGAATGACAAAGTCAGACGGAAAAAGAAACCTCCTAACTCCACTTGAGCTGTATTTGGGTAAAGTGATGATGATATAAGGACACATTCAAGTATGTGACAATGTATAAAGTCACCATACCAACTTTTATGAGGCAGTATTGTGTTATTTAAAAAAAAAAAAACATTTTAGTTAGTTAATGTTTTGGACATAGCTGCATGGTTTTTGCTCAACAGCAGAGGATACCTGTAGACCTTTTCAAGCTTAACAACATACACATTCTAAATGGGTTCATGTTTGTTTCTAGTTGCAGTGTTTGTGAACATCAGTAGCTCGAAGGAAATTAAATTGGACCCAAACTGTTCCCAAGCAACGCAAATTCCACTGACAAGATCTGTATTAGATGGTTTCAACATTCTATTATTTGACATTCTATTCTTGAAACTGATTAATGTGAAAGTCTGTTTTCAAACTTGTTCAACAAAAAAAGAGTACACAGTATCACATCTATTACCAGTGTGTCTGTCTGTGTGTCTCTCTGAGTGTCTGTCTGTGTCCGGAACAAATCTATCAAACCGCTGGACCGATCTGTGCCTAATTATTTGTGAACACTGTCAGTAGCCCAATGAAGTACCTCTCCACTGCAATTAATTTTAATTTGATCACATGTTATATAGTTTGAACTTTAATTTCATAATGGGAAGTCAAATGCAATCGGACAAGGCTCAGATTTTGAGTCATATACGTCATAGATGTCATAGATGAATAAAGTCACAGGCTGGTGTAGTATCGTTTCAAACATGGACACGGTGTTTCTCATAATTGATCATAATACATCATGTGTTATAGAAACTCCCAAGCTTGACGGCTGCAATAATCAATTTGCATTCCCAAGCACTCTAAAAGTTCTGGCCATGGTTTAAGTTTAGAAGCCCAGGTGCGTGGGGGTTTGAGAAGGCACAGAGAAAACACCTCTTGATTTGACTAACCAAAGAAGACAGAAGATTCTATTGTGTTCAGATCTTTCCTGCCTTTTGTCCTGAAACAGAGGTTCCCAGCTTTGAGTGTGAACTCAAAACAAGTCATAGAGCCAAGTTCTTTTGTTAATCAGGAGGTTGATTTCATGGCTATTGTCCTTATGCAAGGGTGATGGTCAAAGGGGAACATCTGTTAATTCCCTCTGTCTCTAGGACATGGGACAGAGATGAAGTTAGAGTCAGATTGTTATTTCTGGGTAAAAGCTTATTTTGTAGTAAGTAACACAGTGTGAAAACATATGCTATAGTTGAAATGAATAAAGTTGAATAACTATGACCTGCTGTTAACAAAGAGAAATGTCATTAAAGAAAAGATTCAGTCTGGAGTAAATGTTGCTTGTATTGACCCATTGTATTTCTAACTGTTGTTTGCAACTATGAAGTATAAAAGTGTGTGAATTCATTCTAAAGCTTGAGAGATGTTGAACAAGAATTACTATACCAGTCTTTGTGTAAACGTAAAGTTTGATAAATAGAAATAAGACAAGATTGTTACACTGTATAACTGCTAAATGTGGGATACCAAGATGTAGGCGGGGACTCGGCCCGACAACTGTGTTAGAATACATGTATGTGTGTTGGGGGGCTGGGCTTAAACCACCTAGCCCCTCCTTGTTGTAGAAGGTGAGCTTTGTATAAATAATATGCTTTGTATGTGACTGGGGGGCTGCTAATCGGAACCCACATGGCAGACGTCCCAGTCAGGCTGAAATAAATGATGCTTGACCTGAATCCTTGGACTCTGGACTTCTTTCAACTTTAAGCTTTCTTCAGGAAACCGGTATTAAATGCCCGCTCTTGTGATCGAAAATATACTACATATAATGGCGTCGTCGGCAGTCGTTTTTAATATTCTTTTCTTCTTTTTGGAGAGAAGGGTATACGAAAAGAACCTGATTTTTTGTGGTTTTATTTTTGATTTTAAGGGCGATGGGCTGGTTTTCTGGAGAAGGGGTTTTTGGGGGGGTGAATCCAGGGTCTGAGGTAAGTGTGCTTTGTGGCACAAAAATGCTTCTAGAAGTCCGTTAAAGGTCTGGAAGCTTATAGTTCATTATTCTATTTCAATATCGAGTGATCTACTCACTAAGTCTATCCGCTTTTGTTTATTTGTGTTCAAAAGCGGCGGTGTTGACTAGATTGATATTATTATAAGGCTAGACAACCTTTTGGGTGGTTCTTAAATCGAGTGATATAATTACTGTAATGCTCACTTTTGTCTATACATGAGTGGCGATTCTGTTACCAAGTAAGGCTACACCTTTTGAATAGTTCCTAAATCGAGTAATATAATTACTTTAATGCTCACCTTTGTTTGTACATTGGTGGCGGTGTAGGGACTATGTAATAGGATGGTTAAATTATGTAGAACCTGGAATGGTTTCATTATCGAGCGGTCTAACTGCTAAAGTGCTCGCTTTTGTGTAAGACATAAGTGGCGATCTAGGGACCACACAATGGGATGGTTGTAATTTTTATAGAAGCTAGCCAAATAGATGGTTTCATTATCAAGCGGTCTAACTGCTACTAATGCGCGCTCGTGTGTGGATCCATGCATACATGAGTGGTGATAATGTAACCAGGAATACATTATAGGAGTTTGGATATATCTCAATATCGAGTGATCTAATCACTGATGTACTCCACTTTTGTTTATTTGCGTTCAAAAGTGGCGATATTGAATTAAATTAATATTATTAGAGGGCTAGAACACCTTTCTGAGTAAGTTCCTATATCGAGTAATATAATTACTGTAATGCTCACTTTTGTTTGAACATAAGTGGCGGTCTAGGGACTGCACAATGACATTGTTCTAATTTTATAGACCCTTACTGGCACGAATGGATGGTTTCTTTATCGAGCGGTCTAACTGCTAAAGTGCTCGCTCTTGTGTAAGTCTATGCATGAGTGGCGATATTGTAACTAAATAATGTAAATAGAGGAACAAATACTTCCACAGGGCCCAATTATAAGCTTTGGGCATTGTGTACAGATGTTCAAAGACATTGGCGCGTGTCGAACTTCGTGTGTCGCTTGCCCGTAAAATGACCTGTGGTTTTATTAGAAAGAAGAGTAAGCCTTGTACATATCTTGGGAACATTGCAAAATACTTGTAATTATGAAAATTACTATCGGCATAAGTCTAACAATTAGTCGAATCAAATCGTTGAGTAGTATAGCAGAATATGGTTTCTTCCTATGAGTATGTATTTTGTAATGTTCTACCGTGTAGGGAGAAAAGAGATACATTTAGGTACAAGGCATTGTTTATTTTGTGATCGCATGGGAGTTTTTTTTGGGGTTGAATTTTTTATGTGTTACGTTCGTAATGCGACTTTCTTTGTGACCGTTTTGCAAGCGGCTACTTCCAGGTTTATGGATGGACTTAATTATGTAGGCTTTTCGGTCTGCTTGGAGATGAAACGTCTTTGTAAGGTCATGGCTTTTCGGCTGTGTAATGATATCTTACTTATCACATTCGTGGTAAAGTTACTGTTCTTTTAATGTTGGTCTTGTGTAGGTATGTGTTGAGTCTTTGTTGTAGGGGCGAGTGGCATGTCTGTGAGTATGTGTGTTGGAGGTACATGGAGGAGATTTAGGTGATCAGAGGCTGCGCGCGCTGGACGCAAGGAGCGTGTGATCACTCTTACTTTGAGGTTACTTTGTGGCTTTTCGGCTGCGTACTGCTTTCTTAAATTATCACTTTCGTGGTGATGCAATTTTTTCTTGGACTGGACAATGGAGATGTGAGTGTGATTCTGTGTCTGTGTTTGTCTCGTGCGTGGATTTTTGACGAATGGTCTGTGATAGAGCGTGTGTGTATGTTGGGGATAAAGTGTGTGTGTGAATGTGTGTCGGCGAGCGGTCGTGTGTTTGTGGCGCATTTTGCGTTTTGGGGAGGTAGTTTTATTTTTATTTTTGTTGGACTGGATGTTGAGAGTTTTTCGGTGCTTGGAGTAGCTTGGATCCGGTGTTGTTTTTGAGATAGATTGGTGGATTTCATTTTTGTACAACATATCTTTTGCAAAGAGTGTTGTAGAGGGGTGAGATGAAATGATTGTTTAAATATTTAATTGATGAACAGAAACATAACGATTTAGTCTAAATGATAGTGAAAATAATTCTTGAAATGTTAAAGTAATCTACAAAAGAGGACAGTAAAAAGTGAATTTAGAAAAAAGGAAAAATTGGAATGTTACAGTATAATTGAAATAATAAGAGCAACGGTTAAAATTTGATCAACAATAGATTTGCAGATGTTCGTGTGAAGATATTTAAATATTGAGAGCTAAGGTTTTATTATATAGGAATGATTCGATTTGATTTGTGCTTCATTTATGACGGCTTAATTATTTAACTGGTCTAATATGTTGTTATGAGTGTGTTGTCCTTTTGTGTCGAATCAGGGTTGTGTTTGGAGAGAATGCAAACCGGGGAATGCATGCCTTTGGAAGATCCTGTTATCTGGCCAGAAACAGGGTTGCTTGTGTTCTTTCCGAGAACACCAAGGCTTGAACACGGAGTGGAAAAGCATAACATGGTCACATTAGGATCTGTTGGTGTTACTTTAAATATTGAGGGACATGTGATATAGCTAGCATGTGTGCTTCGACTAAAAAGATACACTTTATTTAATTGACTCAGCCGTGAATAAGTAATTAGACAGTGTTGATTTAAAATTATGGTTTGGATATAATGGAAGGTTAAAATGGAGGAACCATAAAGTAGAAGTTTCACTGGCTTTCTGATTGCAGGGGTTTGGGGGTTCATTCCAAAAAACACCTGAACTACTGCAACAGGGAGATATTTGTGATTCTTATTTTGCTAAAGTGAATTAGATTTTAGTTTATTAAATAGGAGATCTTAGGACAGAGTCATTGGTGGCCTTTGAGGGCCAAGAGAAGGGACTACACTTTTTTGTTCAGGTTTTTAAAAGGACATAGACTTTTCTCTTTTGTACTAAAGTGTAACTGTAAAATTTGCCTTAAATTGAGTGACAGCGTATAGACAGTTCCCGGTCTGGATCACTATCCTTTTTAATCTCACAGATCGAGTATAATATTTAGAGTTTTGATAAGTGAACTAAATACTTAATTCAGTGGTTCACCACTGGGGCTAAAAATAGGCTGAAATTCGTTTATATAAGGTAACAGAACAATATACAAAATCCAAGCATTTAATAGGAGATGTCTGTGTCTGCTTTGAAATTACCACATTTGGTTTGTTTGTTTGTTTTTGTTAGGAACCAGGGAAAGAAAGAGAATCTGACGCAGTTTTAGGGTAAGTGTTGGTTGATGTGAGTTACCAGGGGTGGAAGAAGTCTTTTTCTGGTGCAGACCTAATAATTAGTATAGTTTTGGCAGAACCTTGAGGGTCACAATTAGGTGACTGGAGGGGAGTTTATCCTCAGGCTCGAGACGCCAGGATAGGAAAAGGTAGACAGATTAGATAGAAATTGACAGACAGATAGGGTGGTCTGCTTCATCTTGTTTAAAGAGACGTCACACCCTTGTGACGAAACATCACCCAGCACTGATCTTACACTGATCTTTGTAGATCTGTACTTAAGTAACATAGATTTATTAGGCTCTAAGGAGTGTACACATTTTGAAAATATTGAGAGAAAAATTCTGGTATTACTAAATCTAGGACCAAGAGGGGAATGCTTGTACAGAGAGTACTATAGTATAAATTTTGAATTAGTGTTCTGAAAAATATATAAAGGAGGAAAAAAAAATTGAAAAAGTTTGATTGTAATGAAAAATTGAGATAGAGTAATTTAGGTAGGAATCAATAGGCTAAGACCTAGTTAAAATGTATTATCTGTTTGGAAACATCTTTTGTCATGGAGGAATGTTTGATTTATTAGGAAAAGTGTAGGGAAAGTTTTGCCGAGTATTTTCATGTCAGGAATGGCGTTGGAGAAGCTGGAGGAAGTTGGAGACACATGGTGGAGACAGTGAGTCCAGAGGGGGGCCACGGCTGACAATCCAGAGGGGTGACCATGGCTGAGTGGATGATGTTTAGCGTCGCTCAGAGAAGGGTCCCAGATGACACTAGACCAGACGACTGTGTGCTCCAGGTCTAGCAATATGGAGATGACTGCTACAGATGACAGAAGGTCTATCGGTTCAACACAGCCCTACAAACGTCTACTACAAGGTCCAGTTTGACAGCATGGAGCCAGGGAGGTCAACTCGTCAACTCAGCTCTACAAGTCGTCCCAGGCAGTGAACCAGGAGACGACAGGAGCAAACCAGGGGTGGTGTGAATCTTCATCAGCTCGTCACTCATCAGAGAGGAGGGCCAGACGTGTCTCATCTGTCTACTCATCGAACTACAGGACGGCAGAAGGAGACGTCAAACGGACGGCTAGAGGTCCCAGAGTCCAGATCTGCAGGCCTTGGAGATTCAACCAAGTTGCTGTGTCCAGGTGAAAGTCGTATGCTCTCTCACAGAGAGTTAATCCCTGGAAGCCCGCGCATGGTTGATATGCCTTTTCATCGACGCCACTATAGAGAGGCCGCATAAGTTGTCAACTACTACGCCACCTCCCCATATCAATTCCATACCACACTTTCCTCTTACTCATGCCCCATCAGGTGTCATTGGAAAATGACACTATACCCTCACCCTTCATTTCCACAAAACCCCTTTCTTCCCCCTATCCCAAGCTGTGAACAGTTTCTGATTCAATGAACTGAGGATTTTCCAGGTGCAAACATGGACATTTGAGCAAAGAAGAATCCCGCAACTGCGCTTTGTTAGCTCAGGCGAAAAAAGAAAAACATTTCTGTGCGCGTGGAGAATGAACATTCCTTGTTAAAGTGTGTGTTATGATGTGTCTTGATCAAGTAACCAAATGATTCGTTTCACAGGTTCAGTGGTATGCAGAAGTAGCTGCTGAGTGTTAATTCTTTTTAGGTCAAACAGATGGCTGGAGGAGCGAACAACACTGAGTGTTTTAACCAGTATTTTATTAATTCACATGTTTGAAAGTTCCTTTGTGGGAGACGTTATTAAGTCTCCCAAGAGGGGATTGTAGTATCGTTTCAAACATGGACACGGTGTTTCTCATAATTGATCATAATACATCATGTGTTATAGAAACTCCCAAGCTTGACGGCTGCAATAATCAATTTGCATTCCCAAGCACTCTAAAAGTTCTGGCCATGGTTTAAGTTTAGAAGCCCAGGTGCGTGGGGGTTTGAGAAGGCACAGAGAAAACACCTCTTGATTTGACTAACCAAAGAAGACAGAAGATTCTATTGTGTTCAGATCTTTCCTGCCTTTTGTCCTGAAACAGAGGTTCCCAGCTTTGAGTGTGAACTCAAAACAAGTCATAGAGCCAAGTTCTTTTGTTAATCAGGAGGTTGATTTCATGGCTATTGTCCTTATGCAAGGGTGATGGTCAAAGGGGAACATCTGTTAATTCCCTCTGTCTCTAGGACATGGGACAGAGATGAAGTTAGAGTCAGATTGTTATTTCTGGGTAAAAGCTTATTTTGTAGTAAGTAACACAGTGTGAAAACATATGCTATAGTTGAAATGAATAAAGTTGAATAACTATGACCTGCTGTTAACAAAGAGAAATGTCATTAAAGAAAAGATTCAGTCTGGAGTAAATGTTGCTTGTATTGACCCATTGTATTTCTAACTGTTGTTTGCAACTATGAAGTATAAAAGTGTGTGAATTCATTCTAAAGCTTGAGAGATGTTGAACAAGAATTACTATACCAGTCTTTGTGTAAACGTAAAGTTTGATAAATAGAAATAAGACAAGATTGTTACACTGTATAACTGCTAAATGTGGGATACCAAGATGTAGGCGGGGACTCGGCCCGACAACTGTGTTAGAATACATGTATGTGTGTTGGGGGGCTGGGCTTAAACCACCTAGCCCCTCCTTGTTGTAGAAGGTGAGCTTTGTATAAATAATATGCTTTGTATGTGACTGGGGGGCTGCTAATCGGAACCCACATGGCAGACGTCCCAGTCAGGCTGAAATAAATGATGCTTGACCTGAATCCTTGGACTCTGGACTTCTTTCAACTTTAAGCTTTCTTCAGGAAACCGGTATTAAATGCCCGCTCTTGTGATCGAAAATATACTACACTGGTCACATGAATTCTGAGATCCACATGAAGCCATGCCCTTCGATGTGGATCTTGAGATCCAGATTATTCAATGACGTCAGGGAGAAGCTCTGCTGAGTTCAACCAGCAGCTCTCAGTGGAAATGAAACATGAATTGAAATATGCTGAGACGTGATCCCGTTGAGTGATCTGTTGTTTATTCCAGCTGCAGTCTGTCATCTGATGTTGCCTTTGGTTTTGTGTTTGGTCAGGTGGGAATTGTTGGAGGAGCGGCTGTGTGCTGAACCGTCTGCTTGGAATTGGAAGTTGTATAGACCATAGAGCAGGGATGGGCAACTGGCGGCCCGTGGGCCGCAAGCGGCCCGCACCGTCACTCAATGCGACCCCAGGCCAAAATCCCCAAAAAATTAAATAAATATATATATTTTTTTTATACTTTTGAAATCACAAAGAAAAACAAAGCAATCTAAACATATCCGAAATGGTGAACTATTGCCTTCAGCTGTTCCAAACATGCAACTTTCCATGAACCATTTTAATTACAACAGTCCACCAGTTGAGCGCGCTCTCGTTTATTTTAATAGAAGCCTTATTAACTATAATTCTAGTGTTCATTTTTGTATATTTTTAAGCCAAGGTTACAGCAATACTCTGAAAGGCATACTCAGGAATGTGAAGTTTTGTTTAGCAGTACAGCTGTAGTAAGTTGATAGAAGCATTACTAAATGCTAAATAAAAACAAAGTTACAAAACGTAATAATAGTTAATATCCCTTATTTATCACATATGTGACAATTATGGGCTTTTTGAGTAATGGCCTACTACTGGCGAGAGTGCCGATAAACAGGGGCGGGCTGGGACAAGCAATGTCACATAGGCTAGTTTCATTTTTGTGTGAAAAGCATGTTTTTCATGATTTCAGCTGGTCGTTAATGTTGGCAGTAATGTCAAGTGTATGTATTTGTTAGTCTTAGTCAATGGACTAAACAAACACCACAAATATGGTCCTTTAAAGATTGTTTGCTGATAGGCTGAAGAATGGACATGTCAAGTGTAGTAGAGGCTAGCTGTTGCATTGATATTCTTGTGTATGCTGGGCAGTGTGTTTTGTTTCAGTGTTAGATAATAGGCTGTTAAATGGGGGAGATGATATCGGTTCCAGACAAACGATGTGATTTCTCCCCACATCAGCACTTTCAATCTGAGATACATCAGTCTCTCTCTCTCTCTCTCTCTCTCTCTCTCTCTCTCTCTCTCTCTCTCTCTCTCTCTCTCTCTCTCTGTCTCTCTCTCTCTCACACACCTTTAGAACAACATTAGCTCTGTTTGTCTTTGCTTTCTTAATTAGGAATCAGAGTGTGTTACTGGTTGACAAATTCCCCGTTCAGCCAGTGTTGTTTGGGGGCAGCTCTTGGTTCGTTGGACGACTGATTAAATTCCAATCCCTGACTGATCAGAACGTCTCACACGGAGGAAAGCAAAGTGGACTGTAGGCTTATCACATGTGGATTAGTTGAACGGCTGGATTCATGCTTCGTGATTTTTGTGAGTCAGCCATGTTTGTGTACTCATGATAAGTGATGCCTTCAGGACGTGTTCAGTCACGACGACGAGAAAAAAAATAAGGCATTCCATAAATAAAGAAAGGGGTGAAAAGAGAGAAGACGTCCAGGAGGTCAAGAGATGGTGATAAGATGCCTGGAGAAAGTGTTAGCCTTCCTGCTCCCCATGGAATGTGAAGCGTTAGACATGGAAGCATCTTAACCCTTCATTCACAGTGTGTGTGTGTGTGTGTGTGTGTGTGTGTGTGTGTGTGTGTGTGTGTGTGTGTGTGTGTGTGTGTGTGTGTGTGTGTGTGTGTGTGTGTGTGTGTGTGTGTGTGTCAGGTCTATTGAACAGCCTCTCCATCGGCACTTGTGAACGTGAAAAAGCAGAGGATCACATGCGTATAATGTACACTGTAGCGTAGCAAAACAAAACAACAGATGTTTAACTTGCACTTTAGCAACCACTCTTTCATTAAAACATTTCAATAACGGATGGATTTTACTTCAGATCGGGCCATTAGATCAATGCCTGCAGGTTAGAATCATAATCAAAATGAGGTATGCAGTTATACAGGGACGACTTTCCATAAAAACAAGGATCATGAACATTTAATGAACAGAAATTAGTAAATGAAATATTGGGTCCTGAAGGCTCGGCGATATTGTTCTATTTATTATTTAAGTAGCCTATAAGAATATTTATAAATATTTCAACAGTAAATATTTGATTTAATATTCATTTCCTCAGGGAACATGTGTTCCCTGAGCTTAGACATAAGAAATGTTGGTTGTCACGTTACAGAAATTAAAATATGACTTTTGGGCACTACGCTACCACAAAATCATTGATCAAGTTAACCCATACAAACCGGGAAAGTATCTATGTCATTTTAGATTTGAGCTAAAATGCATTATTTTATACTTTGGCTATTCAAAAGTAGCAGATATACAATCTCATTGTGTGTCTATGAGCTTGTAGATCTGCTATTTTTGAAAAGGATTTAGAAGACATTTTAGTATCCTCCTTAAGTCTTAATGGTTTATTAAACAGCTACTCTCATTCTACTCTATTATGTTAATTATATGGTAATTATATCACATCTATCAACAGATAAGATTGCCTGATTTGAGCAAGCCATGCTATGTCATCATCATCATCATCATCATCATCATTATATTCTTCTTCCAATAAAAAAAAACAAGGCTATGACACCTACTATATTAGATCACCAACTCAGTATCTGACATTATTGTGTAATTTCCATTCAGACTGCATAATTACATGATTTTTCTTTTGCCTGTATCTGGCAAAGCAGGTGGGTTATATTCAAGTGCATGTGCATGCGGTGGTGGCAAATTCTAATTTAACGCTTAGAAAGGTACTAAACCCCGGTTCCAAATGTGGCGACTGATGACTCACTTTCTTGAGAATCCCTGTCTCATTTTGGTTCACCATGGCAACAGAGTGACCTTAAATGTAATTTATTCAACTATTCAATTACACGACAACCTCCCTCTATAACCTCCTCTCTCTGAGAAGTGAGAGTCAGCTTTTAGTGGCTGCAGCTGGAATAGAATGATAAAATAAAGTGAGGACTGTTTACTTGTAAAGATACTATGTGGTATTTAAATCCCATAAGCCCTCTGGGAGGATTTCAACCCTCTTCAGGGGTTTTCTACTAATAATGATGCTGCAATATCAGGTTGGTTTCAGGGGCAGGTTGCCTATTTTAGAACCACTTAAATGTTTGCCTGTGGTTTTGCTGCTAACACAGAACCCAGACAATGAAAAGCCTACATATGCACACACTGAATTGCCTGCTACTAAAACACATTCACATCGGTTATTATGCGTTGTGCATGTCGGCTGCATTCATGGAATCTCTAGTAAATTATCCATCTATATTTGAAGCTGTGGGATGATTGTTCTCCAAGTTGTGCGTTAAACATTAAATAAACAGCACAACTGTAGGGCACTGTACATGAACACCTGGTGTCCTCAGGTAAGGTTAATGCACAACAGGATTCAAAGTCATGTTTCTTTCATAATGCAGACCACCCAGGGGATTCAGGCAAGGACACCGCAGTGTTACAGATGCCCCTGTTTACTATAGTTCACAGGTGGTCTGTTTTTTTTTTCCTTCTCCAGAAATCCGCTGGGACTGTGCACTTGAAGCCTAAGCTCATCTATCTGCTGTACCATAACATTGATCAATATTTCTGTGATGATCTGTTTAAAAAAAAGACTCCTCCGTGCTCCATACCTCTGCATTCAATGTCTGTAACTTTCTCAAGCTCAGAGTCATGTTGTCCTCTCACCCCGAGGTCAGTTCAGTGAGTAAATGAGGTTTCTCTGGTGGCTATGAATGAGAGACAGGTACTGTATAAGAAAGAGAGAAAGAGATTAAGAGGATGAAAAATTGTGCATGCGTGTGTGCATGAGTGCATGAATGTGCATGCAGTGTGTGTGTGTGTGTGTGTGTGTGTGCGTGTGTGTGTGTGTGTGTGTGTGTGTGTGTGTGTGTGTGTGTGTGTGTGTGTGTGTGTGTGTGTGTGTGTGTGTGTGTGTGTGTGTGTGTGGGGGGGGGCGGGGGGGGGGGGTGGGGCTCAGGCCTAAGGCCACAGGAAGAAGACTGCTCTACACTCCAAGCACGTCCCTGTAACCAGCAACAGAGGAAGCGCCGTTGCCATTCAGCAGCATCGACTACAGATGCCTAAATGAGTCTGTTCTGTCCTGTGATGCCTACTGCTCTCTCTCTTATTTGCGCATTCATAAAATACTGTGCTAATTAGTGGCATAATGTTGTCTTTTAACTGAGTATATCTGTTGAATGAACACAGGATTTTGCTGTGTATAAAACAGTTTATTTTTAACCATTATTTTATGCTATACAGTAGCTATTCAAAAAATGTAGATCTGCTATTTTTGAAAAATCATGAAAATGTGTGCAAATCTTCCATGGTCAATAACATAATTTTGGGGGTCCTTGACATGAAAAAGTTTGAGAACCACTGATATTACAGCAACATACGTGTTTCAGAAAACTGTTAGGATTATAGAAGACATTTGCAGAATCTGCCTCAGGTCTAAATGGGTTAAATTAGCATGCCTGTTGTCTGAACGTTGAGCGTGGGTTGTGTTCATTTCCACACAGAGAGAAGGTTCTTATGGGGGCGATGGTAGCTGCAGGGTGGGAGGTTATGTGCTTTTTATTTGGGTGCAGGTGTGTGGTGACACTGTTACAAACTTTTCCCCCAACGTGCTTCTGCCACCTGGGGGTTGATGACCAGGTTAGGAATCAGGCATGGTGTGATGACATTATGAATTCCAAAAGATTTATCGGCCCCCTGCAGCCTGCCCAGGCTGTCTTGCATGCATTGAATATGACTCTTCTTCAATTGGGGTCATGACACAGCCTGATAGGAAACAATATTCCTTTATGACTGGTGGTAAAAACTGGACTGAGCCAACTTCACATTAATATTCTAGAAAAGTAAATAAACGTGGATTCAATATATAGGGATATTCACCTCTTTACTATGTAAAAAATAGCAAGACTTGTAGTAAAATATAGATTGATAATTTTATGTAAATGTAGCCCAGGTGATAAGTCACTAATTTCTTTAAGGGTTAAAATAAATTAGTCCAGGAAACTGAAAATAATTTAGTTCCAAAAATAAGTGGTTAACCTGTTTGACTCCTTTATTAATTAGCAGTAATATGAATAGATAATGGTTAGTTCACGTTTTACATTCAATATGAAACCCAAATACCTTAACTGATAAAAGACTACGGAGTGTGGTTTTATGTTGTGTGAATGTGGGTATGTGGATTGGATGTGAGGGGTTCCAGGTAGTATCACCTGACCTGTGGTCATTGGCCGCGGGGGAGAGGAAGAGGCGGAGAGCGAGGAAGGGGAGAGGAGAGAGGAAGAGAGAACGAGGAGAGACTTTGTGAGAGAAAAAGAGAAAGAAGAAACATAAAGACTGAATTGTGAAGACGCTTCTGTACAGTTGTTGCTGGAGTTAAAAACAACAGTTTAAAGTTACTTTGGACACGCAAGTGTTGGTGAGAAAGACGTGACGGTAACGTGCGTAAACACTGGGTACGAAGTGTGTCAGTGTTTGCGAGTGGAGCGCTTGGTCAACCGGCTGGAAAGCACCGTGATAGTCGAGACGTCGGCTGGGACTGTTCCGGCCTGGAGTCCAGCTCCGTTCCCGTTTGAAACGCCTTATTTCCAAATACTGTATCCACGAACTGTTTCTACAGAGTCTACAAAGAACTGTGAGTTGAACTGTATCTGTTTGGAGTCACTGAGGACCGGAATCACCGCATCGCGGGAGCGACGCACAGGCCTGCAATGTAGTGTGTGTGTTTGTGTGTGTGTGTGTGTGTGTGTGTGTGTATGTGTGTGTGTGTGCGTGCGTGCTTGTGTGGGCCCACAGTGTTTATGGTTGACGTTATTGTTAAGTTCATGGTTGATTAAGGTCATGGTTATAGTTTGAAGCTCTATTTAAATATGGGTTGAATTAATAACTAGATAGGGAACCAGCGTTTTTTGAAAACTACTGAGGGAACTTTATCTTTGTTTCAATTTAATACTTTTCAACAGGTAATTCATTGATTTGCTCCAGTGTTTTTATTTTGGGTAAAGGCAATTGGTTTGTTGTAATTTTTGAGTATTGTGCTCACAGCTAATGCATTTATGCTTAAACAGGGTTTTTAAGCCTTGTGCAAGGGCGTATCGTCATAGAGGCCAATGGGGCCATGGCCCGGTCTGGAAAACTCTGCTCCCCCACTGCCCCCAGGGGGGAAAAAAACAAAAAATCTACATAACAACATTAGCACGCCTTTGTTTTCAAATCGGGCTTATTTGCATTCGGCCGGATAGTTAATGGGTGGCCATTAAAAAACGTTTTCCCCGTCAAACCGGTTCTCTTGCCAGGTAAACAGTTGTTTTATTAGTTTTATTGTGTTTTATTCACGTCTCTCTTGCATTAACGCTGATGGTAATTCTCAATAGACTGTCACTTATCAGCCGTCGTTGCGCGAGCCCCCCCCCCGCGAGGGGGCGGGGGCGGGCGGTTTAAGAATCTGGCCCGGTCCACGTTAGAACCCACCATACGCTATGGCCTTGTGGTCATTTTTTAGTAGGTCTAATATTTGTTAAGTGTGTCATTTATTCATTTGTTTATTTCATTTATTGTTTATTATTTCATTGCAAGTTAAAAAGGGATTTCTTCTGTAGAAAAACTAAAAAGACAAAAAAATGAAATGGTGAAATTTCCCCTAAAATTTAAATTTAAGAAACATTGTCTGGGTCAATTATTTAAAACATTAAGGTTAACATTAGACATTATAGATTATTCGAACTCAAACTCCCCACCGTTGGGGTGCTACATAAATATGACATCAGTAAGCCTTTAATCTCTCAAGACAGAATCGGCACCTCTGCCTTAAACATGTAGTGTTGTTGCTATAGGAATAAACACAGAAGCACCAGGGAAGAAGTGGACTAAGAAAGGGGAGGAGCATAGGTAAATTAATTTCCCTAAAATCCATTAACATAATGCTGCCTTTTAAGATGTAGATTTTTGGGGGGTAATTTTGTTTTTCTTTGAGGACTTCGAGGGCCGGATTGAGATGGTCAAAGGGCCGGGTCCGGCCCCCGGACGGTATGTTGCCCATGTGTGATCACTTGCAGCATTTGATTTTAATTTCTAATGAGTGACTTGACATCACACGTGTTGAGGGAGGGACACCTGATTCGGATGCTATCAATGCATAGAATGGGAGATTATCACGTTCTATCAGACCATTGAATGGGCGAAGTAGGCGACCTACCGTCTACCCCGCGATTTATCAGACCATTCAGTGGGCGTAATCAGGAGCTACTGACCTACCGACGGAGATGACTTAAATACTTTAGTTTCGGTTTTGGTTTTGGTTGTTTCGGTTTCGGACCATGACGGAGGCGCGCAGTCTCAGGCGAGGTGGAGCCCCGCGACGGGCCACCGAAGGAGCTAAGGCGACTGAGTTGCCGTCCGGAGCGGTGCGACCCTCGCCTGTGCCTACTCAGCGCCGTTCGAGTTATGTACCGATATGGACAGAATCGTAAATATTGTTGTGGGGACTGCTCCGCCTCCGTCGGTAGGTCAGTAGCTCCTGATTACGCCCAATGAATGGTCTGACAAATCGCGGGGTAGACGGTAGCTCGCCTACTTCGCCCATTCAATGGTCTGATAAAACGTGATAATCTCCCATTCAATGCATTGATAGCATTCGAAGCCGGTGGGAGGGAAGAGGTTGCAGACGAGTGTGGAGAAGGTTGAATTTCCAAATTTATCAAATAGTAGGGAAGTGTAGTCTACTATCAAGAAAGGTTCAATAGTAATTGATTGATTGATTTTATTTGGCGATATCACATAAAAAATCACACCCTGTGTGAAGGTAGCGGCGCCTTTGATACATTTTGTCATCGATATGTGTTTATAATGTGTTTATAGCCATGTGTCACGTGAAGCTTGACCAATCACTTTGTTGACGGGTCTGACCAATCACTTTGTTGACGGGTCTGACCAATCAGAGCGTTGACGGGTCTGACCAATCAGAACGTTGACGGGTCTGACCAATCAGAGCGTTGACGGTGAACACGGACAAAGTCAGGTATAGAGCAGGACCCGCTCTATACCTAAAGGTATGGAGCGGCTAGCGCCGCTAAAAACAGAACAATAGCACTTTCCCGACATACAATCATAGCATCACTGAGGATGAAAAAACAATAAAGCCAGAGGGCTTATTTCCATTGTGGTCCTCTTCACAAAAAAACACTAACCAACATAACGAATGAAATTAGAAATGTGCAATCAATGCATTTAACCTATTTTTTAAACCTATAAATGTGCAGTAAATGCAATTTACCTATTTTAAATAAAGTTCTACAAATGCTACACTACATCATAAAGTTCACAGTATATGATTTAAAGTGTGTACTGTGGACCACAGTCTAACAGTCTATTAAAGTGGATATTTTAGCATATAGTAACCATTTGGGAAACTAGCAGCAGCAGGGCAAAGGGATTGTATATATATTGATTAAAAGAAAATTTACCAGAACCAAAAGAGGGGGAAAAGACTAGGATTTTATGTTGCATTAAGTTCTTAAGAGCTATTTTAAAGATGCTCAGAGAAGCACTTGTTATTATTTCAATAGGCAAATTATTCCTCTGCACTGCTGCGCTGTTACAAGAAGCTATAAGTAGATCAAATAGTTTGCAGAAGGATGAGTGCTGTCATCCTAGGCCTGCACCATGGATACTGTAGCATTCACATACTAGATTTTGTTTAGCTTAAAAAGTCAGCCTCAATAAAGAAGCCCAGAGGCTATACTCTTGCTATGCAGACTAAAGTACATGAAGGAAATATCACAAGGTCTCTCTGTGTAATGTAGCATTTGCAGTGCAGTGGTTGTGTTCTAAAATGTGTCCTGGAGCTACAATGTAGTCAGACTGCATGGTGCCTTGTTCACCACATCACCAATCTGGGATCCCATCGCCAAATGAAAAGGAAAAACAGCGCCCTCTGCTGTTTTTTACTCTCTCACTTGGCTCTGGGAGAGGGTATATGGTGGACCCGTGTGCAAGGAAACCGGGGTTTTGGTCTGCCTTCAGCCTTTCACTTCCGGTGGTGCGACTATGTTTTCATTCCCACTAACAATATTTCTACACGGAACACTAACACCACTTCTCCCAGAGAACATGGATCGTTTTGGTTATAAGCCCACTTGTTTATATGATGAAAGAGCAAGTTAAAATGTGAAAATCTTTCTGTGGTTGTCTGCTCCGAGGACGCTATTGTTAAATGAGTTTCGGTTTTGTTTTTAGTGGGAAGCAGAGCACAGACAGTAAATCCCGCCCACTACATTTGATTGGGTAAAGCGCGGCCTGCTTCCTGATCTGAAGGCACGCCCACTTGTAGGTCAGTCGGTACACGTTATGACGAACCCCCCCGACAGATTCAAGCGGAGAGCAGAATATGTTCTTGAGAGATTACCACATCACATAATAACATAATAACCATAACAGATCTTTGCCATAATTGGTTATTTATCTCAGCATACATAATGACATTCATGTCATATTGTATGGGTGGAAATGGAGAAACACATTCAGCTCTGAGGGTTTTTATCACTGATTAACTTTAAAACGTACTGTTAAGTAACTAAATTTGCTTGTTTTGGGGTGAACAAATTGAGCATAAGTTGCCTAACTTCCATTTCTGGGCCATTATTCATAGAAAATGAACACCCAATATCACTCATTATGAATCCTTAAAGGAGACATCCGGTCATTTTAAGTGTTATGTTTGATGTGCGTCAAATCACTTACCGACGTAGAAATGAAAATCGCGTGAGCAGCTGGGGCTGCTTATCTCTCTGCATGGCAGCCCCAGGTTGCCAGGTCGGGAGAGAAACAGGCAACCAGCATTAGCTCGTTCTGTTATTAGCCGTTAGCTTCTCGGAGTTTTAGCGCCTGTTACATTATCATGGGACTCAACAATGAGTACTAGAAGCAAAAAAACAGACTTTGCATTTGTTAAAATAGGCGAATTTGGGCTATCCAGCATCCTACTATCATGCCAACGGTGGGGGTCGATAGGGGGATTTGTGGAGTCACGCGATTTTCATTTCTACGTCGGTAAGTGATTTGACGCACATCAAACATAACACTTAAAATGACCGGATGTCTCCTTTAACGATGATCTTCCTTAATGATACTGTATGATTCATCACTCACCGAGCCCTTATTTAGCAGCCAGTTGACCAATCAGTGCAAGCTAAAACGCCACTGCATGCTGAACTGTCACTGTGAGTGATCTACCTTCTTTCTGACAGTGTAACATCAACAACATGGACTAGAATCAGCTGCCAAACTTAGTGGATAGTTTAGTAGAACTCAAACTGGAGTTTATACGTGTGCGTGCGTACGTGCGTGCGTGTGTGCGTGCGTAATTGCGTGCTGTGTGCGTGTGTGTGTCAGGTCAAACAGAAACCAGTGTTTGGTCATCAACGGGCCTGTGATTGGAGAACAAGGTACTGTAGCCTACTGATTTGCATGATAGGCAGCACCAGTGATTGTTGCCAGTCTGTAGAAGACATGGAGACATTATTCATCCTGAACCCTTGGCTTTTTGTTTATTTTCGTTTATATATTAATAACCTTCGATTCAAAACCAGCTGCATTTATAATGCTCTGAAATCATTTCTATTGTTAAATGTGAAATTAATTATACATTTATGTACTATTGATGTATCAATGTACTCTATTTGTTAGAGCTTGGGTCAGTTTGCTGGGGTGAGCTGCACAGACGTAGCTTTAGCTTAGTGACATGGCTAATGTATACAAACATTGAATGGCACTGACATGTCTGACAAGCAATTTGGATGACCCAGCCACCACATGTTAACTCATATCAGCATCACCAAAGGTTCGCGTCATCACGTAGCCATGTTGCTCTATTAAAGAAATGTATTTAAAACAGAAATAAGATGAGACATGTCAACATAATGCATTAGTCTTTTCAACACTAATTGTTTTTCATAGAGCAGTCCAGCAATGTAATGTTACAAGCTATAAGTAGATCAAATAGTTTGCAGAAGGATGAGTGCTGTCATCCTAGGCCTGCACCATGGAAACTGTAGCATATGTATCTATCTGAACAGATTTCAGTCGTACAAAGGTAAAAATGAAGAAGTTAACAAATTTACAAGTTTCAGTGATAGCTTTCTTTTACAAACATTTGCATATGTCAGAGAGAGAGAGAGAGAGAGAGAGAGAGAGAGAGAGAGAGAGAGAGAGAGAGAGAGAGAGAGAGAGAGAGAGAGAGAGAGAGAGAGAGAGAGAGAGAGAGAGAGAGAGAGAGAGAGAGAGAGAGAGAGAGAGAGAGAGAGAGAGAGAGAGAGAGAGAGAGAGAGAGAGAGATTTTTGACTGGTCTGGTAGTCCAGGGTCAATGCTATTCTGAATGCATCTGAGCAGGTTGTTGTTATGTTTACTCTGTCCACATGGCCAGACATATTGTAACATTCACATACTAGATTTTTTTTTTTTTTTTTTAGCTTAAAAAGTCAGCCTCAATAAAGAAGCCCAGAGGCTATACTCTTGCTATGCAGACTAGGACATGAAGGAAATTTCACAAGGTGTCTCTGTGTAATGTAGCATTTGCAGTGCAGTGGTTGTGTATATTCTAAAACGTGTCCTGGAGCTACAATGTAGTCAGACTGCATGGTGCCTGTGTGTGCGTGTGTGCGTGCGTGCGTGCGTCAGGTCAAACAGAAACCAGTGTTTGGTCATCAACGGGCCTGTGATTGGAGAACAAGGTACTGTAGCCTACTGATTTGCATGATAGGCAGCACCTGTGATTGTTGCCAGTCTGTAGAAGACATGGAGACATTACTCATCCTGAACTGAACCCTTGGCTTTTTGTTTATTTTCGTTAATAACCTTCGATTCAAAACCAATGCCACTGTATTTAAAGGTAAGACAAACGCAAGTATAATGTAGCCCTGAAAGCGTCATGTGAACCATGTATAATGTAGCTACACAATGACATATTTACCAACTAGTCCATATTATATCTAGACAGCAATAACAGTTGCTTTTTTAAAGATAATGAAATGACTTAAAATGATAGAAGTTATCCATAACTGCTGAAAAGGTGGCTGTATGGAATGAGTGGAACTGAAGTATCATGTCATGAGTGGAGGAAGTTGCTTGTTGACAGCACTGTATTGGCTTATACGTAGACATTGTAAGTGTCTAGCATTCAAAACCAGCTGCATTTATAATGCTCTGAAATCATTTCTATTTTTAAATGTGAAATTAATTATAAATGTATGTACTGTTGATGTATCAATGTACTCTATTTGTTAGAGCTTGGGTCAGTTTGCTGGGGTGAGCTGCACAGACGTAGCTTTAGCTTAGTGACATGGCTAATGTATACAAACATTGAATGGCACTGACATGTCTGACAAGCAATTTGGATGACCCAGCCACCACATGTTAACTCATATCAGCATCACCACAGGTTTGCGTCATCATGTAGCCATGTTGCTCTATTAAAGAAATGTATTTAAAACAGAAATAAGATGAGACATCATTCAACATCATTTATTAGTCTTTTCGACACTAATTGTTTTTCATCGAGCAGTCCAATAATGTAATAAGGTATATAAATGGCACAAAGACACAGTACTTCTTTGACAAGCTCACTTCCTCCACGTCTCACACAATGCTTGGAAAACAACAACAACTTCAGTTTCTGGAGTAATATCATTGCTTTTCAACCCCTGAAAATGAAAACCTTTCAAAAAAACATATTACACCAGAAATAGCAGCAATCCACATATGCACAGAAATATGAATTTAAACAATCGTATTGTCAATAAAGGATCTTTGGAAAATAAGGAGCATAAATAAATATGATGGGAAGGAAAAGATGGAGGAGGGAGGTAGGACAATATAGCATAATCTCCAATGAGGTTTACATCTTTATTTATTATTATAGGCAAGGTAGCATCAGACGCCTTACCGTGGCCTATAATGACTGCATGAGGCTGCTGCTGAGAGCTCCAAGAAGCTCCAGTGCAAGCCAGATGTTTGTTAGTGTTGGGGTACCCACCTGTGCTGCTGTGCTACGTAACCTTATGTATAGGTTTATGTGTAGAGCATCTGAGTCAGTAAATGACATAATCGCTGTAACCCCACACGCAGTTCTGTCAGGTTCACCTCTAGACTGTGGAACCATTGGCGCACATATCTGTATGTCAGAAACTGAACAATGTGGGCTATTTGCAGTATTTTTATTTATTTTATTTTCTGTTTTTATTGTGTGGTGTTGTATTATTGTGATATGGATCTTCCTAGGTCTGAAATAAAGATTTAATTGATTGAAAATATTATTTGGTCCACATCACCTCCAACTGTAGCCACATGCTTCAAATATTCATTTGATCTAACCTTTTTGTTTGTCTGTTTCAAATTATCTCTAGAAACATGCATGCACTTCTAAGGTGGGAATCAGAAGGTCTCCTGTTTGCCCCCCAGCCCCAGTGTGTTGGAGGTGTCCCTGAGCAAGACACTTATCCCACTAATCATCCACTACTCTACAGCTAATTAAATGTAAGTTGGTTCATTTTTCTGCTTGAATAAGAGGCTGTATAAATACTATCTGTATGAATAAAATTATGTACTGTACAAATAATCTAAATAGTAAATAGTATTAAATACATGTGTAATGTTATACAAACACATGGACCAGGCATGTACTTTACTGGTGGTACCAGTCTGTTGAAGCATATTATTTAATTCAGTCTGAAAACGTACATTTATATCTGGAATGAGAGTCCTCAGGGGACTAATACATATGTGATACACATGTGAGGGCGTCACAGATTTACAGGAATACACAGAGTCGGTGACAGGTTATGTAACCAAGTGCATAGACGATGTGACTGTAACAAAGATGATAAAAGTACGTGCCAGTCAAAAACCTGGCTGACCAGGAAGACACACCTACTATTGAGGGCCAGGGATGCTGCCTTTCGATCTGGCGATCCGGTGGCCTATAGGAAGGCAAGAAATGACCTGGAAAGAGGCATTAAAGAGGAAAAAGGACTGTATGGGAAAACGTTCGAAGTCACTTTAATGACAACAAGGACACTATGCGGCTGTGGCAGGGGTTCCGTACAGTAACAGGCATAAGCCTGCTCCGCAGCCAGTCCCGACGGACCCATCCCTTCCTGATCACCTTAATGCCTTTTACACATGGTTTGAGGCCACAAATGACAGTGAGGCGCAGAGATTTACATCTTCATCCACAGACCGGGTACCCCAGCTATCCACCACTGAGGTCAAGAGGGCCTTTTCCAACATTAAGCCTCGAAAGGCTACTTGACCAGACAATCTACCATGCCGGGTGCTGAAAGACTGTGCACTGCAGCTAAAAGATGTTTTCACAGACATTTTCAACATCTCTCTCAGCCAAACCAGAGTACCTGACTGTTAGAAGAGCGCCACCATCATACCTGTGCCCAAAAAAACAGCCCAGTCTGCATGAATGATTATCGCCCTGTGGCCCTTACCCCAGTCGTCATGAAATGCTTCGAGAGGCTTGTCATGGAACGTATTAAAGCAGGCCTTAGTGCCGACCTGGATCCATTTCAATTTGCTTACAGACCCAACCGTTCGACAGAGGATGCTATTTCCACCATGCTCCACTTCACTCTGTCGCACCTGGAAAAGACAAACACCTATGCCAGGATCCTATTCATAGACTTCAGCTCTGCCTTCAATACCATCATACCACAGCAGCTGGTGGAGAAGCTGAGGGTGCTGGATGTGGATACTAGCACCTGTAACTGGATCCTGGACTTCCTGACACATAGGAGACAAACAGTCAAAGTAGGCAGCAACACATCAAAACCTGTTGAAGTGAACACAGGATCTCCTCAGGGCTGCGTACTGAGCCCCTTACTGTTCACTCTGCTTACGCATGACGCTAGGTTCAAGCAACCACATTTTAAAGTTCGCTGATGACACCACCGTGGTCGGCCTCATAACTAATGAGGATGAAGCTGCCTACAGAAAGGAGGTGGAGCAGCTGGCAGTTTGCTGCAAAACGCACAATCTCGCCCTCAATACAGAAAACCAAAGAGATGATTGTTGACTTTAGGACAAGGATCAGGCCACAACATCATCCAATGGACATCGATGGCACAGCTGTGGAGAGGGTAACAAGCACAACATTCTTGGGAGTACTGTTGACAGACAATCTGGCCCCGAGCAGCAACTCCACTGCCATCATAAATAAGGCCCAACAGCGTCTCTACCCCCTCCGTCAGCTGAAGAAAGTAGACCTGCCCATCCCAGCCCTGACCATGTTCTACAGAGGTGCCATCGAGAGCCTTCTCACTTACTGTTTCACCTCCTGGTATGGAAACAGCACAGCTGAGGAGAGGAAGCAGCTAAACAGGACGGTGAGAACAGTGGAGAAGATCATCGGCACCTCGCTGCCATCTCTGGCAGACATATACAGTCAGAGATGCATGAGGAGGGCAACCAACATCATCAGGGACACCACCCACCCCTCTCACAGCCTGATCTCCCTTCTGCCGTCTAGGAAACGTTACAGAAGCATCAGTGCCAGAACAGAGAGGATGAGGAACACTTTCTTTCCCCAGGCAATCCGATTCTTGAACTCAAATCTCCCTAGTAGATGAACTTTGGGAGGTGTATGCATTCCTATGCATCAAGTCATGAACTAGTTGAACCAGATGAACTATGGATGAATTTCAGTTTTAGTTTTAATACTTTGTTTTTATCTGGGTATGCTTATTTTTATAGTGTGAATTCTTGGTTTTTAGGACCTTTTATTCAGGTCGATAGGGTATGTTTCTGCACTGTTATTTGTTTATATTCTTTTATGAATTCTGCTGTCTCTTACTGGGGAAAAACATAATTTTTCTAGCGCCGCTTGCAGATGGAAAACAAATGACAAATAAAGCAACCTTTATTCATAGGCTACTTTTGGAGATCTTAATTGTTCACCCTGCCACTGACACTTCATAACCACATCAACACTACACAATACACCATATACACAATAGCCAGGTAGCATACAGGATAGTTTGGTGGGTGCACACACTAAACTCCATTTAACAGCTTTTAGTATGTTTCCTGTATTATTGTATTGTTTTCACTTATGACGTAAATTATTTCACACAACACAGGGTTAAAGGGTAAAATTGTTCTTTATTTTTTTAAGTTGCAGGGAATGTTCTTTTGGCAAATGTTTGACTGTTTTTTCTTTCTCTTACCACAGTGCTTCCTGGTTCTGGGCTAGAATAAAAAAGAAGGATGGATTACAGGGGCGTGTCCCAGCGTAGTACCGGGGTATTGCACATGCGCAGTAAAATCCTGCCTGAACATACAAAAAGGCTCAGTAGATGGCAGCGTGTGACCCTTAAACGGTAGTGTTTGTTTTGTGTCACTTCAGTAGCCACGGAGACCTGCTGAAGATCTTTATTTGCTGAAATTACATGTTAATATGGCCAAAACAAGTAGGCCTATTTAGTGCCATAATAGGCACAATTGTGTGGCATGTCACTGAATTAATATTAGCCCAAACTTGGATATGGGGGTTTATGTCACTTTGTTGTTGTTCTTCATAACTATGTAAGTCATTTAGTCCACTTGTGTATTAGAATTACAAACCTCCAGCTGTTTAGGTGCTGAGTGGAGAGAACAACAAACACACACCTCGACCGACTGAGAAGAGATCCAGGGGGTTTTTATGTAGCGCCTCTGCTGGAACACTCCGTCGTGCACTTCCTGATAACACTGCGCATGTGCAATACCCCGGTACTACGCTGGGACACGCCCCTGTAATCCATCCTTCTTTTTTATTCTAGGTTCTGGGCAGTGGCGAAGGACCCGAGTGTAGCTGCAGGCAGCCTTTTATAGTGCCTGTCTGTTTGTAGTGAACATGCTCAGTCCATACCTGCTGTACCATACCAACTGTGGGTTTGAGTAAAATGGGGTATTATAATTATTATTGTGGGAAATGTGGTAATGTGAGGACACTTTAAATGTGTTAATTGTGAAGTATAATGTCTTTGGACATGGATGAAATAACTGGTTTTGTGTAAATTGATTGAATCAATTTAGGATTGGTATGGTCCAGTGGGAGGGGCTTAGCCTTTAAAATAAGGGTGCTTACCATTGCCCAGGCAGTCAGTGAAGGGCTGCAGTAGGGAGCAGACCTAGAGCCAATCTGGCCAGTATTGTGTTTGTTATGTTTGTTTTGTTTTCCCTGGGACTTCTTTTCTAAAATAAGGTGAATAAAAGAACACTTGTTTGCATCTAAGGACTGCGTTTGCTTCCAGTGATTCTGCCATATCCTACCCACACAACATCAACATATACATTGAGGACAGGTTCACTCAGCAGGCAGCAGCAGGCAGCAGGTCAATCTGACATAGATCTTGATAATCCCATATATTTTCTTACATTTATTGTATTGAAAGTGTAGGTAAGTGGGTTCCTCACCATAGGAGAGTGAAATTAGCAACTGTAAGATTAATTTGTGACAGAAACCAAGCTTCAGTTCTTCTGCCTGGCCTAGGCTGCAGCAGCAGCCCAGTAAACACCAAGGCCAGGGCCATCCACCAGGCCCAGGAGCAGCTAGCCACCACCAGGCAGCAGCCGGCCTTCACCAGGCAGCAGAAGCAGCTAGCCACCAGGCCAGGCCTAGGAGGAGCCAGCCACCACTGGGCAGCAGCCAGCAACCAGCCACCACCAGGCAGCAGCTAGCCACCACCACCAGGTAACACCGGGGAGCTGCAAGCTGCTAGCCACCAGGCCGGGCCTTGGAGCAGCCATCCACCATCAGGCAGCAGCCAGCTTGGGAAGATGGCTGGACGTGGAGGAGTAAGAAAGAAGCTGGGCAAGAACAACAAGGGTGATGAACAAGCCAGTGACTACGAGGGAGAGGCCTCCACTCCAGCTGAAGAGGAGGCTGAGCTGGTCACCATGGTCTCTGTCAGAAAACTGATCAACCAAATGCTGACACAGCAGAAAGCCCACTACGTGGAGATACTGGACAGACAAACTGACACCTTTAATAAGTTTGTGAAGGTGATTCTGGACTCCACCAACGAGCGTCTCGACTCTATGAACAGGAATGTACAGGAGATCAAAGACAGTATTCATTACACCCAGCGAGAAGTAGATGAGATTAAAGCTAATGTATCCAAAGTCTCAGGTGACCACAACACCCTTGAAACTGGTATGCGCACCATTTGTGACAGTCTTGTCACACTGGAAAACAAGGCTGAATATCTCGAAAATCAGTCAAGAAGAAATAATCTGATTTTTGAAGGGATTGAGGAATCAGCACGGGAGAGCTGGGCTGACACTGAAGGTAAAGTCCGCAACTTAATCTCGGAAAAATTACAGCTGGATGCTGGAGCCATGCATATTGAAAGGGCTCACCGCAGTGGAAAGCCTGATCAAAGAGCTGACAAGAAGCGTCCCATTGTAGTGAAGTTCTTGAACTTCAAGGACAGAGAGCTAATCCTGAAGAGGAGAAAGGAACTGAAGAAGACCGCCCCTGGGGTTTACATCAATGAGGACTTTTCCGAGGCTGTACGGCAGAAACGAAGAGATCTTCTGCCTAAACTTAAGGAGGCATGGGATAGAGGGGACATTGCCTACTTAAGATATGATCGCCTTGTGACCCACCCACCTAGGGAGCGAGGGGCTGTATCGCCCCCGCACTTGTCCTCCACCCCATCTTGAACGAAGAGGAGTGGTATGTAGGACTCAGAGATGAGGACCTTCTGTTTTTATTTTATTTTTATTTTATTTTTAATGTCTATTAAACTACCGAAAAAAGGTTTAAGGTTTGCTCATTTAAATATCTGCAGTTTAAAGAACAAGGTTCAAGAGTTATGTTCTGTCTTACACAAAAATGATATTCATATTATGGCTGTGTCAGAGACTCACTTGGAAGAAGCCATTGAGGATGCAGCTGTTTCAATTCAAGGTTATAATATATTTAGATTGGACAGAGACAGGTATGGGGGAGGCACTGCTTTCTACATTCAAAATCATATTCCGGCTAAAATAAGGAAAGATCTAGGTATGATTGGAGTAGAAGCCTTATGGCTTCAAGTTCATATCCCACATCTGAAACCTATACTGACATGCTGTTGTTATAGGCCACCATGCTCTAATGCTGAATATCTGAATAACATATGCTTGATGCTGGATAATGTAACTGATAATGACAATGATATTTACATTCTTGGTGATATGAATATAGACTGGTTGTCCAGTAATTGCACATTGAAAAGGAAGTTGAGTAATGCAGCTACATTATGCAACTTATCTCAAGTCATAAGTGTACCCACAAGAATTAATGTCAATAGGGATGGAACGGTCACGTCAACGTGCATTGATCACTTTTTTACAAATTGTTCTGAAAAATGTTCAAAAGCTGTGTCGGTGCCTATGGGCTTCAGTGACCACAATATTGTCGCTTTAACTGTGAAAACAAAGGTTCCTAAAGCAGGGCCTAAAGTAATTCATAGAAGAATATATAAAACCTTTTTGGAAAATGAATTTACTGCTGATGTAGAAAATATTGAGTGGGATACTGTGCTTGAGAAGATGCAAGTAAATGCTGCACTAGACACCTTTATGAATTTATTTGCTGCAGTGTGTGATAAACATGCTCCAATTAAGAAGTTCACTGTTAGATCACTTAGAGCACCTTGGCTGGACGAGGAATTGAGAAACTGGATGAGAGAAAGGGACCTACTGAAAAAGTCTGCCATCATGTCAGGTAATGTAACAGATTGGCAAGCCTACCGCTCACTAAGAAATAAAATAACTAAATTAAATAGACAAAAGAAAAAATATTACTATCATTCTAAATTTGAGGAGTGTAATGGAGACAGTAAAACACTTTGGAGAGTACTTAATGATGCTATGGGTAGAAGTCATTTATTGAACTGAATGGAGCATTCATTACTAAACCATCTGAAATCGCAAACTACTTCAATAACTACTTCCTCAGTAAAGTGAACACACTAAGAAATCAAATGATGCCTGTGAGTGGTGGGCTGTCCAAAGCTATAATACAAAATCATATTATGTCTGTTAAGGATTGTGTGTTTGAATTCAAGCCTATCAGTGTTGATTTTATGGTAAAGCTACTTCACACAATTAAGTGTGATAAACCCTGTGGGTTCGATAATATTGATGGCAGACTACTTCAGTTATCAGCTAAATCAATTGCTAAGCCTGTAGGCCATATTTTCAATTTATGTTTTAAGGAATGTGCTTATCCTGATTTGTGGAAAATTGCAAAGGTTACTCCTCTGTCAAAAAACAGTAGGGAGCCATTTACAGGTCCAAACAGTAGGCCTATCAGCATTTTACCTGTCTTGAGTAAGCTTCTGGAGGGAATTATGTTTAAGCAGATCCAGCAATATCTTGCAGAAAACAACATTAACTCAGATCTACAGCATGCATACAAAGCTGGTTACTCTACAAGCACTGCACTGACATGTCTTACTGATGAGTGGTTCAAACAGATTGACATAAAGTCAGTTGTTGGGGTGGTGCTCTTGGATTTCAGCGCAGCCTTTGATATCATAGATCATGAGCTACTACTCATGAAACTATCGGCATATGGATTCAAAGATTCTGCTATTGGTTTATTGAAGGGCTATTTAGTGAACCGGCAACAATGTGTTATGTTCAATGGCTCCCTTTCAAATATTGAGACACTTCAGTGTGGAATTCCTCAGGGAAGCTGCCTTGGCCCCCTTCTCTATTCTATTTTTGTAAATGATATGCCATATGTATTACAAAATGCAGGAATGGGGATTTATGCGGATGACACGACCATGTACGTATCGTCAGAGAGCATTGAACACGTCAATAAGGTGCTTCAGTTAGAGTTAAATCTGGTTTCTGAATGGATTATGGAAAATAAGCTGAAATTGAATGTCTTGAAAACTAAATGCATGGTAATAGGCTCGAAATATGCTCTCAGGACAGATCAGAAATTAAGCTTATCTTTGCAGGGTGCTACTATTGAGCAGGTTAAAGAAGTCAAACTGTTGGGTGTCACTATTGACGAAACACTGTCATGGTCCACCCAGATTAATAATACAGTGGTGAGAATGAGAAATGCCATCTATACCATTAGAAGGAGTGCTTATCTGCTAACTAACAAAACAATTAGACTAGTCATACAATCTCTAGTTCTGTCAAATCTGGACTACTGTCCTGTTATCTGGTCAAGTGCATCAAAGCAAGAACTTGGTAAACTTCAGCTTGCTCAGAACAGAGCGGCAAGACTAGCACTTCACTGCTCTGTTAGGAGTAGTGTGGATGCTATGCATGCCAGGCTGTCATGGAGGAGGGTGGATGAAAGACTGGCATGCAGCCTTATTCTGTTTTTAAAGAATGTGTATTCCTCACAGAAACCCTTTAGTTTGTTTTTACAGCTATTACCTGCAAATGAAAGACATGGTTATAATACTAGACAGGCATCAAGTCGTCACTTTACTTTACCTCTGCCCAGAATCAATGCACTTAAGAAAACAGTAATGTACAGAGCCATGGCATACTGGAATGTGCTCCCCCCATATTTGACTCTAACAAGAAATACATTTGGTTTCAAAAAGAAACTTAAGGAAGCAATTATCAAAAAGGAAATTAGATTAGGTTATTATTTTTGGTATTTTCGGACAGACAACCCTGTTTTGTTTTTTAATTTTGTTTTTTAATTTAAATTTGTATTAATATAAATGTTGTTCTCTAAGTCTGTGTTTTTGTTAACCAATATTGATTATGTTGTACTGCATTTTATGATTTGTATTGTGATGATTTTGCCTGGACCCCAGGAAGAATAGTCTCCACTAAGGTGTAGACTAATGGGGATCCTTAATAAACAAACAAACAAACAAACACACTGGGACAAAGTGTGACATTTGGTGGGATATGGCCACCCGGAAAAAAGTCTCCATGGGGGGAAAGAGAATTGAGAATAGATAAAATGTCACCCTCTGTCAGGTCTTAAAGGGCAAGACTACTTTGGTAGAGGTTTTGGTTGTGTAGTTACCTTGCCATGATGTAACTCCAAAGGTGGACAAGAAATCTAAAATAATTGCTCCAGTGATGAGAAATTAATAATTCAGAATATGGTCTTAATTGACTTACATTGTATGCAACACAAACAAAGTTGATTCAGACAATATGGAGCATCACCAAACCCAGTACTGTTTATTTTTCTTATATAAAAAGCTAACTTCCTGCCATTTTTATTAGGAAGAAAACCCAAAGAGTGGCTTTGAGAGCTGTTTCAGCGTACAATGTAAGTCGATGAGGAGCATATTTTGAAATATAAATGTCTTAGAGAGAGAGAGAGAGAGAGAGAGAGAGAGAGAGAGAGAGAGAGAGAGAGAGAGAGAGAGAGAGAGAGAGAGAGAGAGAGAGAGAGAGAGAGAGAGAGAGAGAGAGAGAGAGAGAGAGAGAGAGAGAGAGAGAGAGAGAGAGAGAGAGAGAGAGAGAGAGAGAGAGAGAGAGAGAGAGAGAGAGAGAGAGAGAGAGAGAGAGAGAGAGAGAGATGCTGTTGTAAAGGTGATTTCGTCGAGTGTTAAGTGATTAGGCCAGTCTCTAGGGAAGACTTTAATTTTCGTCTGAGTAAGGGTGTCATTAAAATGGAATGACATGAGATTAATGCTCATCTTGTAAGTGACATTTACTTTCTCATTTATTGTGGAAATGGTCTTTGCCTTGTTTTGAATGCTGATGAGTTCTGACTGGAAGATGTTTATAATGTGTGCCATGACATTATGTTATGTATGTTATGTTGTATCTATGTTTAATAGATATGGATCCATTTTGATCTGGAGGAAGGGTATAAACTGAGTAACGTACATAATGTACAGTAAAACAAGGTACAAGACAGAACTTTGAAAGGATGGTTCAGTCACTCCTCTAAAACATGCTGTATAGGATAAATGGCTGTTAACAATTGGAAATGTTATAGGTATTTTGAGCAACCTTGTATATTTTTAGAACCTCTGTCCTTGCATAACCCTATGGCATCAAAATATACTAAAGATACCAAAAGTAAAAGTATGCGGCTGTTTTAAAATAGCTAAAGTTTAAATAAGGCTGAAGTGGTTAATGTATGTTTTGTAACAATAAATAAATAGTCACTAAAGTTTTCGAATAATTGTTGTGGAGTAAAATGTGTGTACATGGAGTGCATGTACTTAGTTACTTTCCACCACTGATTCTGAGCATACAGTACAATTATGTCCAACTAGATGAGTAGTTTCTAGGACCATAAGCATACTACATACAGTGCTGAACATATTTTGGTTTCTTTGAATATTTCTTCACTGACACTTCTGATCTCAGAACTAAGTCAAGTCAATGTATTAATAAAACACATTCAAAAACAACAAAAGTTGTCCAAAGTGCTGAATAATGAGAACAAGTGAAATCAGTAAAATAAGATGCATTAAATATATAAATATGTAAAACATGTAACGTAAATACACAAGAAAACATGACAAAAACACAATACTGCAAGTTGTGTGCAGATGCACAAAAGTATGGATAGAAAGGGAGAATCTCATATAAAGGGGGGAACGTTGATGTGTATGAATTGGAGCCATGGATATCTCATGAAATCACATTCACATGCTTTTGTGTGCCCTGCTTTTTACTTCTTATCCCTCCATTTTCTCTTTTTTCAGTGTGCTTGCACCAAACCCCAGTGTGTGCGTCTGTGTGAGCCCATATGAGATGAAGGGAAGTGTATAGAAGCTAAGTGGCCACCGCACCCACCTACAACAGACAACCTCCTGTGCTACAAGGACATCAAAAGTAGGAGAAGATATTTGCTAATCAGCTGCTCTGTGAAAGACTGAAGTCAGTGTAGGAGAAAGGAGAGCATAATCAAAGACAGATAGAGAGAAGGGAAGAAGGAATAATAAGTGATTTCTTTTGTAGAATTGCTGTAACCTTGGACACTGAGGCCTGTCAGTGCCAGTACCATTACTCTATTGAATATCCACCAATGAAACCGGGGGGGGGGGGCATAAAGGGAACAGAGGAAGAATAGCACATTAGCTGGTGCGGGCTGCTTTTTAATTTCAGCTAAAAAGCCTCAACACTGAATACATGTTATTTGAATGAGGATTGAAACCACTTGGGTCAAGTGAAGGTCAAGTCTTTGTTCAGACAGTTTGTGATGTTGCTCTGATACTAAGATAAGTTGCACTCGCATTATATTATACTATTATGTATTCACAACCAGGGGTGGAGCTAGGCATGATTTGTACAGTAATTTGGTTCAGTCTCTCTGACAACACCAGCACCATTGACGTGTCAATGCGCAGTACTGCTCCTGACAGTGAGAGGCAGCCAGTGTTGTGAATGAACGCACTTTTGTTTTTTGTGAATGCATCCGTTTGCAACTAATGAACTTGAAGGGAATTAATGCTTACGGTTGCTTGCAAGTTAGTGATCAAAGACCAAAGATGCTACAGATTGTCAGTCATCCAGTTTTTAAATACCAAGAATGGAAATACAAAGTACGTACTTCTCTGCAATGTGTGCATGGTGCTTTTCTCCATGTGAACAATGTACTTGTAAAGTTAACTTACTTTACTTACTAACTTACGCCTACCTCTTACCATTTACAATTTAACCATTTAGCGGACACTCTTTATCCAGAGCGACTTACAGTAAGCATGGCAAGCACATAGATCAAATACATAGACTCTGTAGCGTCTCAGTAATCTAGGATCATAGGTAAACGAATAACCTAGCATCTGTCTAAACAATATAATATCCAACAAGAACGAATGACATACTGTCATGGTGAACAGAGAGTTGGCAGCCGCTGGATGTGTGTGGGATGCGGGTTTGTGTGGGCAGGCCATATTATGGCATGTGGTGCATTGTTGGTCTGTGTGATGCGTGTGATTTCTGCTATGTAGGTGATTGATGTGGTTGGCATTGGTAGTTATAGCATTGTTTGGGAATGTATGTAAATGTGAGCAAATGATGGTAGTGCAGATGAGTGGATAGGAAATGGAAACGAGTGAAATGCGTGTGTGTGTGTGTGTGTGTGTGTGTGTGTGTATGTGTGTGTGTGTGTGTGTGTGTTGAGAGTGAGTGTAGAGGGGGGAGAGGGGGAGGGGTGGGGATTTAGGCGTGCAGCCTGTAGAAACAGCCAGCGCGTTACAGAGAGAGAGCGTTACTTTTGGTAGTTTGTAAGTAGGCTGTATTTAATTTACTTAAACACTAATAGTTATATAGCGCCACTAATACAACAAATTGCATGTCTCTCTCTGTCTCTCTGCTCGGAAATAGTTATATAGCACCACTAATACAACAAATTGCATGTCTCTCTCTGTCTCTCTGCTGGGAGCGACGAGCACACAACCGACTGTCTCTCTGTCTCTGGCTCAAATGGGGCTGTGACGTTGAATTGTGGGCGTTCACTCCCTCTCATATAAATAGGGGGCGGGGCTAAAGCCGCATACCATTGAAACGATTCCTCAAAAATAAATGTACATTCAAACTATAGGATGCCAGGTCAACAAATGAACCTGGCATCTGTCTAACTAACATGCTATCTAAATTTCATTGTAACCTTTGCATAAGACTGCATGGCCGTCAAGGCTTGGTCAAGTGCTACGGGCTAAGGTGAGTCTTCTGGGGCATAGGCCGTCAACAAGCGATCTCCAGGCATCTCTGTTTTGGGTTGTTCTCTCCAGCTGTCTACCTTCAGGTGTCTGTGCCAGGTGTTTCTTGGACGACCTCTTTTCCGCTTGCCTCGCAGGTTCCATGTTATGGCTCGTCTAGTGATGTTGCTTGCGGCTTTCGCAGGGTGTGTCCTATCCAACGCCATCGTCACTTCTTGATTTCTTCTTCTGCAGGCAGCTGGTTTGGTTTCTACCAGAGTTCTCCCCAAATTAACTTGGAGAGGACATTCTCTCAAGTTCATGAGCAAGACACTAAACCTATTTTATATTACAAACTGACTAATGTGCTGGAAACAGTCAACATCAATTAATTTTCATACGCAGCATAACATTCTTTTCACAATGTATTTAAACTGCCATGTTCCCCCACAGGCAGCTCTGTTGTTCAGTGAATACAAGTGATAGAACTCACTTTACATTCAAAACACATTGGATTGAAACAAACCACAGACATAATTTGACAAAATGATGTCTGACTTTAGCTAAAGAAAATGGGTTTAGAAGTCAAATTGGCTGTGAAAACGGTTTTGTTATGTTTTGTTGCTTTATTTAGACATAGATACATAACCCCCTTGCATGTAAAGCAAGTAATCTACTGGTAATTTTCATTTTGGCGCCCTCTGGGAACAGGCCCCAATTTTTAATGCCTGTGTATTTCATACCATCAATCTCACAACTCCCTCCTGTACCATGTCTGATTACCAGTAAACTTCTCCTGCAGCTGCAAACATAAATACTGTACATGCATGGAGCTTGTGTGTGTGTGTGTGTGTGTGTGTGTGTGTGTGTGTGTGTGTGTGTGTGTGTGTGTGTGTGTGTGTGTGTGTGTGTGTGTGTGTGTGTGTGTGTGTGTGTGTGTGTGTGTGTGTGTGTGTGTGAGCAAAAGCAATTCAAGGAACAAAATACATACGAGCAATGCTGTTCTAACTAATAAATTAGCTGGAAAATATACTGTATTTCTTTTTTTTTTACATGCATGGAGCATCCAAATACGGTGCAAGTTACACGAGTAGTAATGAATTTGCTATTTATTTTTTTATATATTCAAAATAAACATGACTAAACTAAAAACTCCCTTCAGTTCTGTTGTAGATTCATAAATGTTTGTCTTATCGTATCTTTGAGCTTGTAGATCAGCTATTTTAAATTATCGTTCATTAATCGTAATCGACGTAATAGTGTGAAATAATCGTGATATTGATTTGAAGTCATATCGCCCAGCCCTAAGACAAACTATGACAAATATGTGTATCTGAGTAGAAAAACATCATAGCCTAATGTTGAACCCCCTGCAAATATCAACAAGACTGTTTAGTGGTGCATGTGTGTATGCATTAAAGTGTATTAAAGTTGTGAGATTGAACGAGGTCAGTGACTACCATGTAGTAATTAGACCTTTACTAGTCTTGTAAAACAAATCCCAGGGTTTTTGGTGTTCAAGACCTCATTCAACCCTCACTTAATGAAGAGAGCTTAAGGAAGAGATAAACAGACAGGCTTGACAGCGAGGGTGAGAGAGAGAGAAAGACAGAAAGCAGGAGGGACAAGAGTATGATATGCATTATACATAGCTGTGCTTCCAGGCTGTTTTTCGTCACTTGAAGAACAGTCTTCTCATTCAACTTAGCCCTCCTCAGACGGTTAACAGGATGTGTCTAAGACATTATTAACGGTGGAAGGAGGTTAATGTAATCATGAGGCAATACGTGGAGAGGGTTGTGAAGATGACTGGTACAAAAGAAGGGTGTTACAGGAGACCGCAAGTGCCATGCTGTCTGAACACATGTGTTGTTACTATCCAAAATATGATCTCTCTCTCGCTCTCTCCAAAATCTGATCTCTCTTTTTCTCTCTCTCTCTCTCCCCCCTCCCTCCCCCCATCTGTGCACCCACTGTCTGTTTTATTTGCCTGTGTTGTATCAGAATTGAGTTAAACTAGGCTTACAGTGATAAGCTGTTGCTGTGTAATCCATAAAATACACATCAAAGGATGTGAATAAAAAGGATTCAAGGGTTTAGATTAGAAGGAGTTGAGCATCAGAATTACATCTACATAAGTAACTGAGACTTAAATAGAGTGTATTAGAATATCATTACAACTAATGTAAGCATCCATGCCTGGAAGATTAAGGGAATGATGAATGAGTATCACCAGTCTTAAGGGGGTATTAGTGTTGAACAGCTAATTGGATTTATGCTGACATTTGAAAATGATAAATAAATAAAAATAAGAATTGTTTTGCATTTTTGCACATAATCCTTTCGACAATATTGAACAGTCTTAATGGAACCAAGTAACTCAGATGAGAAGAAGGAAGCTCAGCAAAAAAAGTAAGAGTAACGTAAAGTGGATGTTGACTTGGCACAGCATTTACAATCCTACTGTGACAGTCAAGCAGGGTGTTACAATACTGTAGTGTGTAACTGTGACATTCAAGCAGGAACAGTATGTGTTACAATACTGTGTTGTGTAACTGTGACAGGCAGGAACAGTAGCCCATGTGTTACAATATTGTGTTGTGTGACAATCAAGCAGGATGTTACAATGTATATTTAAAGACATTTTATGTTAACATTATGGGAAAAAAAGATGCAGACAGTGTGTCATTTTTTATATGAATCCATAAAACACATCGTTATTTGAACATGCACTAATATTTCTCCTATCGTGACCAGGCAGTATACTGTACATACAGACTATGCACAGTTATTTGGTTAATTAAATAGCTCTATATTCTGATAACTGATGATCATTGATATTGAGTGTTTGTTCAGTAACAGGAATTTCCATGTTTCTCCAACTCTTTATTAAATAGGAAATGCATTTTCAGGTCGCGATACCAATTTTATCCAGTCAGGATAGAGAACTCAGACAGGATACAGGTTAAACTAGTACAATTGGAAGTGATGACACAAATAAATGAGCAGACAAAATTGGAACTGGAACACTATACATTGAAGCTGATAAATGGGTACTCTCTCCTGATTGGCGGAAATTTAGCATTTTCTGTTTATCAAAGAGCTGGAGAGACAGGGAGACTCCTGTTACTGAACAAACACTCTATAGCGATGATAGTGCTTTAACCTTTTAACCTTTTTTTTTTTTACCCAATCTTTAAACACTGTGGCAGCATCTGCAATCTGCTGTCATATTTCACACATCTTTGCTTGTAGCTTCAGATCACATTTTTGGAAGTTTAATGAATGACCGCACTCTGCTTTTACTGTGAACCTGCATGCTGCTTGTTGCTGTCTGAATGTCAATGAGCTTCTCCTGCAGTTTGTGTTGCAGAGAGAGACAGACAGACAGACAGATGTGGGTTTAGATGAAACAAGAGATGCCACTGGTCAGAAAGTCCAGACAGGATGGCTGACTCCACTGGTGTGAAGTGAGGGGTGGTATTACTTCATCTTCTGTAGATGTTCTCCAAGTCCTTTTAGGATTGGAGGGAAATCTAGTCAGCATTAAGCAGAGCCGAGCTGCCACTGTGTAGGACAATTGATGGATGGGTCCACTTTGCTTGCTGGTTCTGTTGATACCTATCTGATGGCACCGGCATGGAAGATGTTCGGGTTGAATTATGATGAAGGCAGTGGTGGTACTCACTGCTGTGTGTACGCTTCTTTCCTGTTGGCCAGAGGTATTCATGTGTATGAAAGTCTAAAAGTAGGGGGCATCACACAGCCTGTGTTTTTCTGTTAGTGTTTCTGTATGAGAACCAAACAGGGAACAGTGTAGTAAAGAGGTTATAGTATTAGAAAGGATTGGCACAAAATATAATTAAAGTCGAGTGTCTGCCAGCTCCGGAATGGACATAAAAAAAACAACAACAAGAGATTAGATGTTTTAACAATAGAGGATATGCGCGTGCTTAAAGTGAATGGCACATCGAGTGGCAAATCGAGTGGCAAAGCAACATGCAAAGTGAGTTTGACATTGTTTAATGTTGTTTAATGCAATCAGATATGACTTTTCTGTTTGGATGCATGGGCTGTCAAGGCCAGAAAGTATTTTTTTGACACTCAGTAGGCATTCCTGCATAACATCCGGGTTTGATGATGATGTCACACGCATATCCTCTATACTGCTGGAACACAGTTTCTCTCTTCTGTTTGTCAGTGCTACACAACCAGGGCTTTCAATTAATCCACAGATAAGCCCAATGTTTGTTCCTACAGTTTGTGATAAATACAACTATCAAGATCATTTTCTTTTTTAGCTTAATGAGTAGGACCTGCCGTCTCTGTGATAATATTATGAGCAAACAGTTTTACCAAGTACAAAACATTCATTTTCACTTCCTAATAATTAAGGTGAACTATTGCTGTGAACCCAGGAGAGCAATCTTGAGTGTATGAAAATAAATTCTAATGACAGGGCACTAATGCATAGTGGCTTATGAACACAGGGGGCGTACAATTCAAAGAACTATTATATTATATTATATGCCTGTTTGATCTACAGTGCAAAAGTATTCACCCCCCTTGGCTGTTTACCTATTTTGTTACATTACAACCTGTAATTTAAATGTTTTTTTAATCAGAATTTTATTTGATGAATCTGCACGAAATAGTCTTAGTTTTGAAATGAAATGAGAAATATATATATATAAAAAAAGGATTTTTAAAAATAAAGAACTGATAATTGGCATGTGCATATGTATTCACCCCCTTTGTTATGAAGCCCCTAAAAAGTTCTAGTGCAAGCAATTACCTTCAGAAGTCACATAATTAGTGAAATGAGTCAGGGTTGGGTTATAAAAAAAAAAAATCCAAATCTTTGATGATCCCCAGGAGCACCATCAAATCCATCATAATCAAATGAAAAGAACATGGCACCACAACAAACCTGCCAAGAGAGGGCCGCCCACCAAAACTCACGGACCGGGCAAGGAGGGCATTAATCAGAGAGGAAGGTGCTCTGGTCAGATGAGACTAAAATTTAACTTTTTGGCCACCATTTTTCACTGCGGGGATGGTGTTCTTGGGGTGATGGGATGTGTTGAGTGTGCGCCAGACATAGCGTTTTCCATGATGGCCAAAAAGTTCAATTTTAGTCTCATCTGACCAGAGCACCTTCCTCCATACATTTTGGGAGCCTCCGACATGCCTTTTTGCAAACTCAAAACGTGCCTTCTTATTTTTAGCTGAAAGTAATGGCTTTCTTCTGGCCACTCTTCCATAAAGCCCAGCTCTATGGAGTGTACGGATAATTGTGGTCCTATGGACAGATACTCCAGTCTCTGCTGTGGAACTCTGCAGCTCATCCAGGGTTACCTTTGGTCTCTGTGCTGCCTCTCTGATTAATGCCCTCCTTGCCCGGTCTGTGAGTTTTGGTGGGCGGCCCTCTCTTGGCAGGTTTGTTGTGGTGCCATGTTCTTTTCATTTGATTATGATGGATTTGATGGTGCTCCTGGGATCATCAAAGATTTGGATATTTTTTTTATAACCCAACCCTGACTCATTTCACTAATTATGTGACTTCTGAAGGTAATTGGTTGCACCAGAACTTTTTAGGGGCTTCATAACAAAGGGGGTGAATACATATGCACATGCCAATTATAAGTTCTTTATTTAAAAAAAAACTTTTTTTATATATATATTTCTCATTTCATTTCAAAACTATGTCTATTTCGTGCATATTCATCAAATAAAATTCAGATTAAAAAACATTCAAATTACAGGTTGTAATGTAACAAAATAGGTAAACAGCCAAGGGGGGTGAATACTTTTGCAAGGCACTGTATGTGTTTGACATTCAATTTTAAACCATCCTTACTAGCTCAATGAATGACAACCAACTTACTTACTTAGTTGCTAGTCTCATAATGGGACCAGTAAACCCAAATCAAATACAATCAACTTTGAAAGCCAACATACTTTTCTTTGCATTTGCTTTCTATTGCCTCTTGTGTCTGGAGGTCAACACCTGGAAGCTCATCATTACTCATTCATCACAGTTCAACATATCTCTATACTCTTAGAGAAGAGAAGTGCATTTGCATTACATTACGGTCATTTAGCAGACGCTTTTATCCAAAGCGACTTACAATAAGTGCATAGGTAGGCAAGAAGAAAACTACTACTCACCAGAAGTCTTAAGTGCATTCTCTTCTAAAACAAGCAACTAAGAGTATACCTAGCGCTAAGGTAATAGTGCAATATATCAGCGACCTACTTTCTTAAACAGATGAAACAAATAGGAAAATCAAATGAGCAAGAGCTAAAACACACAAAGTGTACCAAATAAACAAGATCCAATAAAACAAGAGCTCGTACAAATAATTGACAACAAGTAGGCAAGGCTAAGTGGAAGGGTCAGGGTAGTGTTTCCTGAAGAGGTGGGTTTTCAGCCTGTGGGGAAAGATGGGCAGTGACTCTGCTGTCCTGGCATCAGTGGGGAGTTCATTCCACCACTGTGGGGCCTGAACAGAAAAAAGCTGTGACCGCGTATATTGGCCAGAAGGACCACTGAGCAACGGGGAAACCAGTCGCCCCGAGGCGGCAGACCTCCTTTCACTGCCCTATAGGCTAGCACCAGGGTTTTAAACTGGATGAGAGCCGCTACGGGGAGCCAGTGTAGAGAACGGAGAAGGGTAGTTGTGTGGGAGAACTTGGGGCGGTTGAACACCAGACGAGCCGCAGCTTTCTGAACAAGCTCCAGAGGACTGATGATGACAGACGCCGGGGCACCAGCAAGGAGGGAGTTGATTTACATTCTGAACAATGAATCCATCCTCACTACAAGATGAAGAGGTGGAGGATGAAGCATTGTGGGGGTCCAGCTCACAGGGTGAAGGGGGTAGAGGATGAAGGATTGTGGGGGTCCAGCTCACTCGCTACCTTTCCTTCCTCATTGTGCTTTTAGCAGCACTGAGCCGTGAAGCTACCTCCAGGGGCAGAACAGGGGAGAACATCCAGGAGGGACGAGGAGATGATTGGCTTTGAATAACCTTGGCGTCTGAGTTTGAATGGCAGCACTTTATCAGGGGCACCGGCTGATCAAAGTTGAACGAGGGTCAGGCTGAATTAAAGGCTAGATAATTAAAATGTCCAGTGAACACACCGGCCCACGTTTCATTTATCTCTGCATGCAGAGTCGGGGAGAGATAAATGGAGTAGAGAGGGAACATGTAGAATAGAGGCGAGGTCGGGGTAATTCTTCCCCCTGGTTGAATTTCATCTGATACAGACGCTTGGAGCATTAAACAACTTCTTGGTCTGCTTGTTAACAATCACAGTTTTCTCTTCTCTGCCTTCTTGGTTTGTTTATTCCACCCCTGTAGGAATTGAACCGAACGGTGCCTCTTGCCATGTGGTTCAACTGTTCAGCTTGGTGTTTGGTGAGTGAAGAGGGACAGTGTAGAGCAGTGGTTCTCAAAGTTTGTTTGTATATGTACAGTATATATATGTGAGCTTGCTATATTTGCATTTTTTTGGGGGCATAAATCTTCTCTTCTGGTGGTCCCTGGCACAAAAGCTTTTCAGATGGGGGACGTTTTGAACAAAATGCCGCAAATCATGAACGCAGTGTCTGATTGCGGTGAAACTTTGCACGCACTACGTTGTGGAACAAATGCCAATTCTGAACATTGCTGGCCCACACTAACCTGGCGGAGACCTGTGCTCCGAGGAGCACTTTTTACGGGGCCAGGCTCTGGCACAGAGCAAGGCTCCGTCTTGATATTGGCATTATTCTTCTTTTTCTGTCCTTTTTCGCAGTTCTGGCTTAACCGTGCATACGCTTTTTACGAAACTTGGCCATATGGTAGATGGTCATGGAAAACAATCAAGAAATTAATCTCACAATCTTTCGTCAAAAGGTGGCGCTATACCACTCAATTGAAAATGCCAACTTTGAACAGGTACAACTCATGCCCTGTTTGACCTCAGCCATGAAACTTCGATACACACATGCGTCTACTCATGATGAACAACTTTCACACTCTGACTTTTGACCTCTGAACTTTAGATCTCCCAATATTTTGAATTCTATGAAAAGCAGTTAAAATCTATCTCCTCCTGGGATTTTTTAGCAATCTGCACAAAACTTTTTGCACATGAACTTTGGACCTATGCCGACAAAACTTTAGTGGCGAGAAGTGAAAGAATGAAGCTTTAATGAGCCAATGAATATTGCAGTTTTATGACAATTATTCATCTGCCCCTAACACATACATGCAGACTCACATTTCTTTGAAACTTTGCTGTAATGTAGAGGGTCATTCCAAATATCACTGAAACCAATCTTACTCCAATTGGCCAAAGGCGCTATATTCATTTTATTTTTTTTTAGGTTGAGGTGTCCATGAGTGAGGTTCTTAACCCCGGATTGCTCCCCTGCAAGCTATGTATGACCACCTCAGCTGGGTCAAGTTGAAAAGTCGTTTCACCTGTTGGAATCATTTGCTTTGTCTCAAATTCAATCTATTCCGTTTCCATGTCTTTTCCTATTGTGCCATTATTGCACTTTGCTTTTTGAGCTTCATTCTTGGCCCTGTTTATCGCTGTCATTCTGTCTTTCTCTATCACTTTGTCTGTCTGTCTTTCTGTCTTTCTCTATCACTTTCTCTGTCTGTCTGTCTGTCTGTCTGTCTGTCTGTCTGTCTGTCTGTCTGTCTTTCTCTATCACTTTGTCTGTCTGTCTGTCTTTCTCTGTCTGTCTCTATCACTTTGTGAGTCTCTCTCTCTCTCTCTCTCTCTCTCTCTCTCTCTCTCTCTCTCTCTCTCTCTCTCTCTCTCTCTCTCTCTCTCTCTCTCTCTCTCTCTCTCTCTCTCTCTCTCTCTCCCCCTCCCCCTCCCCCCCCATTCTTGGCCCCGTATTATCGCTATATATTATATATATTTGCCTTTGTTTTTGCCCTGGGGGCACCACCTCCTTTTTTTGTGTAGGAACAGGAACTCTGTTGGGCTCTTCCCCTTTATAAGTCCACTTCCTCCTGGGTGTTTCTGTGTTTATTCCTACTAGCAACAACACTACATGTTTAGGGCAGTGGTGCTGTGTCTTCAGAGATTACTCTGTGAGATATCAATACAGTCTTTGGGTGTTGCTGCTTTGAAATTCAATTCCTTTAATGTGGTCAGCTGAGGATTGTGTCCACTTGGCTGATCATATCATTATCTGTCTGATATCAGCCCAGTTGTCTGTTATCTTAATCCTCTGATCCCCCTTGATTAAAATGGATTAAACACCCACCCTATTATCTTTAGATTTGGCATAAGGATGTGTTACACACACCACCAACCACCCATTATTCTCTATTATAATAATGGGTTTTCCAACTGAGATGATTGCCGTGAAATGGCCTCACCTTTTTGAGATTGATTACCTATTGGAGGCTCATGGATCCACTTATCAGCCATGGGTTGATCGCCTCGCTAATCTTAGGATAAGGATGGGTCCTGGCGTGGGCTTTAGCAGGTGTCACAGTGGACAGGGTGATGTCCCCAATGTATTAAAACATCTCTTGAAAATAGCAGATCTACAAGTACACAACGCGTCGCATTGCAACGTGTTGTGTGCTCGTAGATCGGCTATTTTCAAATAGCCAAAGTTCAAATAAAGGGCTGAAGTGTTTTGTAATGACAATCAAAATCTACAAAGTAACTAGTAACTAAAGTTGAGTAAAATTATTTTTTTTAACAAAAGGTTGTAGTGGAGTAAAAGTATAGAGAAATACTCAAGTAAAGTAAAAAATATCTCAAAAGTGTACCTAAGTACAGTACTTGAGTAAATGTACTTAGTTACTTTCCACCACTGTGAAATAATTTCAGTGGACAGGGTGTGAAGCCTGCACATAAAGTATAGCAATAGCAGTGTGCACACTCATTTCTTCCTGTAAGAACATAGACAATATAGATGAAGATCAAAGCACCAAATAGTCAAATACAGTCACTTTGTTTTGTGAGGACTCAGACCTCAAATAAAAGTTCCCTATAGCCGCATTCTCAGTCCACTGAGGGAGAGGTAATTTCAAGCAGTTATTTACGTCTCCCTTATCTAGCAATCATAAACAGCCGTTCTGGGAAATGCAGTGCAAACCGTATTTGTGTAATGTTTCTACCAGAGTGTTGTAAAGAGAGAGTGGCAATAATGGAAGTCCAATAAAACACTTGATCACGTCACTTCCTTGCACATGAATTTGTTCCAGAATTCCTATGGTGGGCCATTTCAATGTATTATATACAGAGATAACGGCGATTTCTGGACATTATTAGCCAATAAATGCATCGATTTACATTTGATAACAGTTGTATAGCACACCGGCATGTACAGTAGTTACATCAATTTGAGCACAGCTAGAGCATGTACAGCTCACCTTCAATTGTTCTTTTTACAATGTTCAACGTTCTAATGTTTATTATGGCCATGGGGATGCATCTCTTTAAAGTAGCCTTTCATTCACTTAAAAATGTTTCTGTCAAACAACACAATGTCCTTGAGCTGCAAAGTTTCATGGGAACAAATACAACAGAGATCTCTCGATCTCTTTGATTCATTTAGCCTCTGCCTCTCTGCCTCTCTCTCTGCCTCTCTCTTCTGTGCGCGGGCGGGATGAATAAAATATTAAGTTTAAATTTGTTTGCACTTATCTTGCCAGCGCTAACGAATGGACTTAATTACCTGCTCAGCTTGAGTTCTCTGTTTGTGCAATATTACTCTACCATCCTAGACAGCTGATTTGATTGTTCTGAAACGCAGAGTGCAAGTAAATATTTGTTAAACAATATACAGTAGATTGATGGTTTAAACAATAAAGGAACAAGGGACTATACAGTAATTAAAAATGTTAAACCATTATGAAAACAAATCCCTAAATTGGTCCAAATGAGTGGTTTCCAGAGCGTTGTCTCTGTGTTTGCTGTATAAAATCTTGCCATCTTTAGGTCGATATTTGATTTGGATAAACTTATCCAGTAGCATACGAAATGCCTGCACATCCCTGGCTGTGGGATAATTAATGGAGATGGTTCCGTGACCATGTTGCGTTTGTGGTGAAAGCAGGAGGAGGAAAATAAGATCGCAGCACACATCGCTGCCTGTTGCGTTGAACATACATGTTTCATCAATGGGTCAGTGGTTGCGTGCCGCGGTTCATCAATGGGTCACTTCTTAGACAATAGTCAATCAGTTACATGACTATCTATTACAGGTTAGTTTTTATGTCTGTCTGCAACAGAACATGAGATACTTGTGATTGTGGTTAAATTAATTTACGTCCTTTAGGGTATTTCTGTCACTGTATATTTGCACATAGGCCGCCCGCCGGCCCTCCCTTAAGACAATTTTTATATAGGATATAAATCATTTGTGGTCTCCGTTTTGTAACTCTTGAGTAAAAATCATATTTTAACATGAATTGTTCCGTTACAAATTGCCCAGTCGGTAAACGGTAAAATCGGTAAAAGCTTTTTAGATGACAGCCGTAGCCATGAACACAGGACAAAATACAGCCTGTAAGTACTGTAGCCTGTTTTCTGTGGCGAACAGATCCCATTCTCACCCTTGCTGATGTTTTGTTTTTGTTTTATCATTGATATGAATATTGATGTGAACATGAAATTGTTGTGTGATGTATCTCGACGACACTGCAAATGAGGTTTGAAATGAAATGATCAGCTGTGTCTGTGCTGAACAAACTGCCACTGTGTCTCACTGTGGGACTGTACTTTGTCTCCTATTCCCAGCAGTCACATTTATCTGTGCTGCAAGTCTCTCAGTGAAATGGCACCATGCATGATCTCCCTGCTGTTCCCCTGACACACAACTCACCGTCCCATCAGTGTGACGCTGTTGGCTCCACTGCAGGGAAATCACAGAAATCACAGCAATATAAAATACCCCCCCCCACCCTCTCTGTTTGGAGTTCATTCATGTAACAGTTACATGTGCAAATGTATAGATTTTAGATTCATTTTATTTCCTAGTCCCTTTGTTTATTTATGACGTTGTGGCAACCCAGGGGTAGTGGAGGTAAGATTCACAATAAAATAGTAAACACAGAGTCAGATGTGATATAACTTAAATGGTCTTTATTCAAAAAGGTTCTGGGAAAAGGGGTGGTGGGTCAAAACTCAAACGTAGGAGACTTCTCGTCTTGGGGCTGTGGCTTTTAGACTATGCTACACACGGGGGGCTCTGCTGTCCTGTGGGCAGAGCAGACAGAGAGAGCAGGTGGCCTAGGTGGGGGGGGGGAGAGAGAGACCAGGTGAGCCATAAGATTACGAGGACATCAAGTTCAGAATAATGAAAACTCACTTGCACTGACGTCCTTCCACTCGTGACAGAAAGTGTGTTGCCTGCTTGCTGTCTGGCTCCAACTAACTAACCACTAACCAGCTGCCTGGGAGCTGGTGAGTTAAGGATCAGCTGGCTGATTGTCAGATGGGCTGCAGGTGTGACCACAGCCAGCTACCTATTGGCTGCAGAATCTGGACAGGAAAGTATACGCCCTCTATTACCTGGCCTAGCCTGGGATTGACTGACATCTGAGGCTGATCGTCCCCTGGTTTGCCAACGTCCAGTACAATATATCACAGTGAGGCTGGCAATGCCTTATGCTAAACTGACCTCTCTCCTCTTTATAAATGAAGGACTTGCCAGCATACCTTTTTCTCTTGAACCAGTGCCAGGCTAGACATAACACAACCATAATTCCTGTTCTGAATGACATTCTGGACTATTTTTCATTTTCTAATATTCTCAAATAATATATCCATTCAATGGCTCTTCATCTCACATTCAGAATCATCCTAAATAAATGAAAAGTATGACACTTCATCAAGTCATTTCCAGACCTCTCTTCTTAAAGCTTAAATAAAGCTGTTTCTTTGATGGATTTTGCCAATTATATTTGTTTAATGTACTAGTAGTATAGTCAACATGTTATTAGGTTCACATGCTGTGAGATTATAGCCTACTAGTTGATCATTGTGCAAGTTACCTCGGGTGAAAACCAGCCTTACACAACGCCATCAATGTCCATTCCCTATCTGAGGACCCGTCACTGCACTCCATCTTAAAGCGGCACTATGTAACTTTCCTCTTCTACCCTCTACTCTAATACCAAGGACCTCATTGGAAACAAGACCGCAAGGACTTTTTTTAACGGACCTTTTAGACAAAATATTTTAAAAGTAACTGTGCTGTTTTACATTTTTGCTTAACAAAATATTCAATCAATCAACCAAACCCCAGATTTGAACCCGGTTTCCTGCGCAAGTGCTGACATTCTTTTACCACCAGAGCTAATAGAGCCTGCCTGCTTGCTCAGGGGCTAAATTAAAAAAATTGTGTCAGGTCCTGTGTCTAGGTGAGACATGACCTTTGACACAATCTAAATGTCTCAAAAGAAGAGCAGGTAGGCAAAATACAACCCCCCCAATTGTATTAATATTCTCTACCATATGGATTGGACACAATATTCATTGCATTCATAAAAAAAAGTGACATAGCGCCGCTTTAATGTCTGACACAACTACTTTATACACACAATGCCCCTCATTTGTACGCACTCATACATACTTCCTTCCTACACTGATTCCCATGCTGCAGAACCTGCTAAGTCAGAACCCCAGCAGCTGTGAAGGATGTGGAAGGAAATGAGTGTTGCATTATTTATGTTTCCCTACTAACTTTATGATGCCGTCAGGTGGTCATGTTGTTATCAACAAGTTCACACTGCTCCACTTTAATGGAAATGTCAAAGTAGGACTTTTCCTCTTGGAGCCCCATTTCTACTATCTCTATAACTATCTCACTGAAATAAAGGGATAGACAGAGCACATCATACATGAATCGGTTGATGCGTCTCCTAGACTCCAAGAGCATTTTCCCAGCTCAGCACTTTTGAATTGTATCAACTTTATGTGTAGTGTTTTTACTGTAGAGGCATCATTTTGTTATTTAACCCATTCCTCTAAATTATTTTCTTGAAATCCTTCTCTAAATTATGGTTATTTTATGTTCTCCATTTTCTTTCCCCTTCATCTTCATGTGCTCTATAGCCACATTGTGCAGTTAGCTTACATGTTGCAAATACTGAATGGTATGAGATTACTTTCTGGTTGATTTATATGGATTAACAAGTTTCTTATGCTTCACAAGGTGGCCATGATGAAGACATTGTCAAGTAGATTGTTGCAGGTTGTTCAAGTCGATAACTATTAATTGAATCTTTCAAGATCATAATAACTTCTCTTTAAGGACGAATTTAACACACACGCACTCTTAATGGAAGGACACATTTACAACATTCAGCAATTGGGGTAATTGTCATTCTAGGAGCATGCTGTATGAAGGCACTGCTGTTTGAAGTGAATTCCAATGTCAGTGTCACTCCAGTGTAGAAACAAATAACATTTCAGTGGAAACGAGCCTTGATTTAAAGTAATGAGACAGTACATACTATACAACATAGATAGTTCATGTAATTAGAAATGATGTTTTAGGCATGGCACCAATTCATGTTCATCCACTCTAGACACAGAGGCTTTGGCACTATGATGTTCCATTATGTGATTTGGGATGTCAGTTCATATGCAGATCTTTGTCTGTGATGCTCCGAATAGCTGAATGGAAATGAAGAGTGACATGTAATCATCATACCCATGGCAACCGTTTACATATTATGTTACAATGTCTCTGGTGTGAGAAAATCTGTCAACTCCCATCTCCGATCCAATCCATCTGCACATGGCAATGCACTCAAACAATATGGCTTGAGTACAAAGTGCAGTGTGTGACTTTACACACGTTTTACATGCTTTTGATATTCATGAGTAAAATCATCAAGCCATTAACTCTTGACCCAATATTGTTTGTTTTAGTCAGAATGAAAATGTATATAGGGCTGCAGTGATTTCCTGTCAACGCTCCAAGTCAAACATCAATATCTGCACAGTATCTTAATCCTAGGCTGTCTCAAGTATAGGGGTAGATCTCATATGAATGTTGCTGGCTTTTACAGGGCCAGAACATCTCTGTGCCATTAGTTGTCTCCGCCAGGAGACATTGTTTTCACTTTCCACATGTCAAGCTAACATTGGTCAAGCCTCACGTGACACGTGACAATACGGTGAAATAGTGTGATCTGATTGGCTAGTGACGTATAGCGGCCTATAAATACATGTGTCACTTTGAAAGAGTCTTAGCCTCTTTCAAAGTGAGGTAAGACAGGAATAATCACGAAATGGCTGAGAAATGGCGGATACTGTAACAATTGGATAGGACACTTACACAGACAGGACAGATAGGACACTTACATAGGACACTTACATAGACAGGACGGATAGGACACTTATACAGACAGGACGGATAGGACACTTATACAGACAGGACGGATAGGACACTTATACAGACAGGACGGATAGGACACTTGTGTCATGTTACTATGACACAGTAACATGTTCTATTTTTTGTAAGAATTAGAACATAAGAAGTAGAACATTCCCAACATTCCCAACACAAGTCTGCTGGCGGAGACTTGTGCTCCGAGGAGCACTTTTTCTAGTTATTATTCAAACTACTCGGGAATGATGCAAATTGGGAACGATGCAAATAGGGAATGCATGCCCCACCCTGTCATGCAATACCCATTATACCCGTCAGAATACCTGCTGTAACCGTCTGTCTGTCTGTGACCCTTTCATGCCCATATATAGAGATCTTTGTATCTGTCTGTCTGTCTGTCCCTTTTACGGCCACATAATGGAAATCTCTGTATCTGTCTGTCCTTGTCCCTTTTGTGCGCATATGGAGATCCCTGATGTTCTCAGTTATATGGCCATATATGGACATAACGGATCGTTGGGTGTGTGGGATTTGCCAAATCAAGCTTAGGCTGGGGTTGCCATGGCAATCAATTGGCTAATTTGGGCCATGACCAGAGCCTTTTGTAACCCAGGTTTGATAAATCAATACATTAAAACCTGAAAATATGTCCCAAAAAAATATGTCCCACCATATTAAATATTTTAAGAAAACATATTTAAGATTATCTGCCAGGATACAAAATGTATTAATTCATGATTATGCCCAGTGAGAAAACCAAACAGAGAAACGTCAACCAAATGAACAACTTATTCTGAAAATGAGTACTCTTATTTTGAACACTTCCTGTTGAGATCCTTTTGAGCCACACATCAGAGACAGACAGCAGCTACTCACGCTGGGCAAGACCTGGGCTGTTGGTTGTCTAGGAAGTGACAAACTGATGCTTTACAAATCTGTTTACATTCTCTGTGAATGAAACGAGTGTTGTGAATGGTTGAAAAATATAGTTTCTGGGGGAAACGCGTACGACGGAAGTCCTGCTCTATAGACACTCTCTGCTTTTGGTCGTGACCAGACTCTTCTCTTCGCAGATGAGTGAGGCTGGGAACGAGGCTAGCAGCTACTGTGTGTGGAGCCACAAGCCACTATCTTGTATAAATGTTACAAAAGTTGATAAAAGTCAAGCTAAAACCAGTCCGGAAACTGTTTAATGCAGAAACCACTCATCTGGGTGCAGCCAGAGAGCCCTGACAAACAATGTTTGATGTTAAAGGAGAGATGTCAGCATGATCAGGTTTTTTTGGAACCGCTTGAAGTTTGATTCCGCTTGGACACCTTTGATGTTTGATGGCGAGCTAAACACATGGAGATGTACCAGAAGATCAACTAATAATTGTGCGGTAAGACCAACACACGCATACCACTTCCATAGTGTTGTGACTGAATCATTGGTGGTAAACTGAGTGCACATCAGTGATTACAGAGACTGAGGGGAATTTGAGAACGTGAATTTAGACATTGTCCAATTAGGATTTTATTTTGTTGTGAATTAGCCAGGGTTGTATTTTGTATTTCTGTATTAGGTATATGTGTATGTTTTTATGTTTTTCTATTTCATATCTACCTTATTGCTATTAAAAGGATGTGTTTACAGTTCATAACCTTCCTAAGAGTAACAACTGTGCAGTGGTGCTCATTCTGGTGTCATTAATGGTAACTGTCTCCATAGTCGATCCTAGCAACTTCTGGTCACTAGTCCAAACCCAACATAACTATAACAAGTATTTATAGTTATGCCACTTGATTTAACCACTCTAATATTGTAACAAGGGTCACACAGGTTACACTTTTCTGGTGGTGCAATTATTGTAAGATGTGATGAACCATGCCAGAGGTTGGCCATAGTTGAATGGGTAGATAGGCCGTCTGGGAAACAAAACCTCCCAGGTTTGATTGACAGCCCCAGCGATAATAATAACAACAATAATTATTATTATTATTATGATGATGATTATTAGAGAAGGTCAGAAATGAAATAGTGTCCTGTGTAACCATGTGAGATGCTTTAAGTCTGTGCTAGCTAATATTAATGCTGATGATGAGAAAGCCAGAATGGATGACAATGCATGGGGTCTAAATGCCAGATTAGGACATGTTACGATGCTATGACGCTGTGTAAAAGATAGTTACGCTCCTCTACTTAACAATTATAACATCACATCACACAAAGGCTAATGACAGACCTGTGTCCTAGTGTGTTGTCTCTCTCTCTATACTGTGTGTGTGTGTGTGTGTGTGTGTGTGTGTGTGTGTGTGTGTGTGTGTGAGAGAATGACATGGTGATGGTACCTTATTTATCCTCGTCTTTTTTACCATCCTCTATTTACACCAAGCCATCAAATCTGAGTAAATTCTCGGTTACAAGCCATGCAGACAAATCTCAGAGGAAGGCTATGAATATATTTCCTTCACTCTGTTAAACCCAGCAGGACAAACTAAAGTTCTGTGGGTCACACAGCGTTCCTATCATCCTCCTCTCAGCTGCTTGAGGCTGATTGCAGCCTCTTTTATATTTAATGTCAACTCAAGAATTGCTTACCTCCTTAAAGATAGTATGATTTCTTCAATCAAAAAACATACCAAAATAAAAATGTGTTTCTTTCATACGGTCAAATACTTATAGATGGCAAGATGGGAGTGTTTGGACGATAAATAACTATACATGTAGAGCAGTATAATGTGGAAAACACTCCCACAGAACATGGTTGAAAGTGTTTGAACACACAGCACTAAATAAAATTATGTTTAGTTTTAGTCATATTTTAGTCGCCTGAAATGTCTAGTTTTAGTCGACTATTACAATAAGATTTTAGTCGACTAAATCTACAGTTGATTTAGTTGACTACATTTTTTTTTTTTTGATGGCATCGAATTGATTTTCACTGCATGCCAATTGTGAGCTTGTAGATCAACTATTTTCGGTCTGTGACGCCCGCGTGGACCCATGGTGACATGTCTTAGTTCTACTGGATCTCTTCTCCATTTGTCCCTCCCAAACATTGATTTGTTGATGAAATTGTCAGTATATTTAGTCACAGTTTTAGTCATCATAGCTTAGTTTTTATTTTGTTTTCGTAAGTGAAAAAAAGGTAGTCAACATTTTTCGTCATAGTTTTAGTCAACGAAATCAACACTGTTCACCTCTCCCTCAGATCCACATTCAATTCTTCTCCCAATGTGGGTAAAAACTGGATGGAGCAAAACTATATTGATGTGTCTATGCTAGAGGGTCTAAAGCTGTGGTTCTCAACCTTCTCTGGATCAGGGCCCACTTGAAAATATTGAAAGTGTTCGTGGCCCACCCATCTGACCACTTAACACCACTAGATGACCACTTTTATTCAAAAGTGGCCATATATATAGTTGCACATGCCAAAAAAGACTCCCTTGCACTTCAGTCAGGGTATTTTATGTCAATTGAAATCTCAGGGATGAAAATTGGACTGTCTTTTTGACAATAATTGGTGGACATCTTGGATTGATGCCAATTAAACATATTTCCGCAAATAGGATTTCTTAGGGCTTTTAGTATGTTGTTCTGGACACCATAGAAATGATGTATGGTGAAAAGAATTCTGTTACGATTACTTTGATGTGAAATGATAGTTTTCTAGACTATCTGGTAATAACATCCTGTAGTTCTGTTATATTGGTTCAAAATCCATTTTGGATTGATGCCAATTAAACATATTTCCTAGGACTTTTAGTATGTTGTTCTGGTGATTTAATAGAAATGGTCTGTGAAGAAAGTTACAATTAATTTGATTTTGAAGTCCAAAATAAGCTAGTTTGCCTGGACTATTGGGGTAAATATCCCTCCTGCCACCAGTTAATGGAACTATTACTCAAGGTAGTGAGTAGTATTGGAGGTGAGGGTGCTGGAAGCTGTGAGAGGCTGTTGAGGCGATAAGAAGTGAGTAGAGAAAGGAGCAGTGTGTGTAGGTGGTAACCACCCAGCCTGCCTCAGCCTGGCCTGCATTATTAGCTCAGCTTCTGTTTGTCTGAAATCTCTTAGGAAGGGACAAATCAAAGGCAGGGCAGGGGGGCACGTTACAGCTCAGGCATACTACACATATGAATATGACTGCACACAAGAGCACACATTAACATACACAAACCAAACACTGGTTTCCTGAGGTCTTATTGATTTGTTTTTGTATCTCTCCTCTTCTCCTCTGGTTCCAGACCCCGTGCAAGGCAAAGGCCTGTCTTTGACTGGTGAAGCATTTTAGCACTTGGAGACAAATCTAGCTTTAACAGCAGTGTACACATACAATGAGCCACAGTGGATAGACTTATACAACAACTATGCATTTTACTGATTTGTTTTCCCATTCAGGCAGCCGCAGAACTTGTGACTAGATATAATGGATTAGATTAGATTGGTTGACATTAATAGCAGTTTATACGGTATATCAGCCACCAGGCGACTTCATTTAATTTGAGTAACATAACAAGAATGTTATAACAGTAGATTGATGTTATTGTAGACTGTCAATCTAAATCTCATCCCTGAAGCAGTAGTTGACTCCAGGAAATAAGAAAACAGTGAATGTGAAGTTATGTCCATCAAAGAATGATGATCAGATTCAGAATCTACTTTATTGTCACATTACAGGTTTAATTACAGGTGTAAAACCGTGAGTGATTCGTTTTTGTGTAAGCTCCATAGTTTTTTGTTATTTCCATAAAAGAGAAAGGGGAGACGAAGGGGGTTAAGGGGAAGAGAGAGAGATCAATAAAAACAACAATGTATACATATTTACACATAGTATATCTATCCGGTGCGGTAATAATAACTTTACAATAACTTTATTTATATAGCACTTTTCAAAACATGAGTTTCTAAGTGCTGAACAGCAGTTGGAGCGTAGAATATATAAGTAAGGTAAAAAAAATCACACCCAGTGTGAAGAGAGTGGTGCCTTTACGTGCTTTAACTCATTTTAACATCTTTTACGTATTTTTACTCATTTTAAGTATTTTTACTCAGTTTAAGTATTTTTACTCAAAAGTGTGTGTGTGTGTGTGTGTGTGTGTGTGTGTGTGTGTGTGTGTGTGTGTGTGTGTGTGTGTGTGTGTGTGTGTGTGTGTGTGTGTGTGTGTGTGTGTGTGTGTGTGTGTGTGTGCGCGCGTGTGTGTGTGTTGCACTCCTGTTTGTGTGTAATTAGTGTAACTGGTTGCATCTTTGTGTTGCAATCAGCCGCAGCTGTTGAGGTCATGGTGAGGTCGTGCTCAAACATATACTGCTCAAAAAAATAAAGGGAACACTTTGATCCCTTAATTCTTTTGAGTTTTTTCATGAACTGTGTACATACTGCTAAAGAAAAAACTCAAAAGAATTAAGGGATTAAAGTGTTCCCTTTATTTTTTTGAGCAGTGTACATACAGACAGACACACACACACGGACACGGACAAAGTGACGTATAGGAGTGGTTGGCACCACTCAAAAATAAACATACACATTTAAAAAAGCATAAGGGAATAACATAGTTAACGGTACCTGAGGTAAGATTACTCTGCATAGTTACCAAAAGATGTGTTTATGGAAGTATCAACCAATTCAGAGTGACTCAAACATTAGTAATTTGTAATGATAACCACACCTTGAGGAATGTAACCTAAAAGAGACATTGCTTTGAATAATTGTCTCCGCCAGGCCGAAAGGCATGGCGAGAGAGTATGTTTTGCACCCTGTCCGTCCGTCCGTCCGTCCGTCCGTTCGTCCGTGTGTCCATCTGTCTATGACCAGCTAATCTCCACCACCGTTGTGCCGATTGCAGCGAAACTTTGCACACACACTCCCTGGATGCCAATTCCGAAGCTCTGCCCACATTTTTTCACATGGGCCTGTTATAGCGCCACCAGGAGGCCGATTTTTGCAAAACCCTTTTTTGGATACTCCTACAGATTTAATCCAAACATCACGCACATCAGTACACATTATCTCTATAGTCATGTGATCAACATGGATATGTCCCATTTTCCATATTCCATCCTGATTGGCTAAGGTTGGCTTCCAAAGTTTGCAGCATTGGTCTGTTTTGAACAAAACCTCTCAAATCATGAACGCAGCTTGCTATTTCCGTGCAATTTCACACGCACATTCCCACTATGCCGAGGAACCAATGCCACTTTAAAACTTTCAAATCAGCCTCATGGTGGCGCTATAACAGGCCCATTTGCGTTTTTACCTATAACTGCACCGATCTGCGTGAAACTTTGCATGCACACTCCCTAGAGGCCAAGGAAAAACATCTACCCTGCATTTTTCACATCTGCTTTTTACAGTGCCACCAGGAGGCCGAGTTTAGTAAAACACATTTTTGGATATTATTCCTTCACATTCTGTCCAAACATCACGCAAATTGGTACACATGATCTCTATAGTCATGTGATCAAGACAGATGTGTTTGATTTTTCATATTCCATCCTGATTGGCTAAGATTTACATCTAAAGTTTGCAGTAGTGGCTTGTTTTGAACAAAATGCCGCAAATCATGAACGCAGCATCCGATTGCGGTCAAACTTTGCACGCACATTCACACTATGTTGAGGAGCAAATGCCACCCTTTTAACATTGGCCTGTTATAGCGCCACCAGCAGGTCTAATTTAGCAAAACAATTGTTTTGAACAAAATGCCTCAAATCATGAATGCAGTGTCTGATTGCCGTGCAAGGCCTAAGAAGAAATGGCTACCTTTTCACATTGGCCTATTATAGCGCCACCAGGAGGCCACAATAACCTACCTGACCTGGCGGAGACCTGTGCTCCGAGGAGCACTTTTTCTAGTTTAATAATTTATTTCATGTTTTTTGGAAATTGTTGCAGGAGAAACCAAAATGGTCCCCCATCCCTGTTTAATAAAACAGATGCTGAAGAAGTTTACTGGATAGTCATTATTGTCATGTTGAAACCTCTTTCATATTGCACCTGTAGGCTATACATGAAAAGTCTACGTAGACACTGAACAGGTATTTCCTACAACTGGGTGAAAACAGAACACAGCAGAAATAAGTGACTGTAGACTGTAACAGTGTCTCTTTGATCTCCAAAGAGAAAAAGAAAGATCAATCCAAGATGTGAAATATATTTTCCTCATTGACATTCAACGGGGTGTCTGTCTGTCTCATATTGCATCAACATTGGAAACAAAACCCTTAACCTCAGTGTATAAGTTGTTATTCTTGTTGGCTATATCCTTTCATGGTAATATTCATTTGCATGTGGAGATTTTTTTCATTTAAGTTCTTTAGCTGCTGCTCGTTAAATGTCAAATTGTAATGAGTGGGGTTTGGGTCAAGGATCTGCAGGATATTGATTCAGGACAATGGATCTAAGATTCACTGGAATTTTAGTTGTGTGTGCATGGGTGCTTGTGTGTTTTTCACGAATCTCCCTACTCCGCTCCCTCCATTGGCTCCCAGTTACTGAGTACAAAACACTGATGTTTTTTGTACTACAAAGCACCCCCATATCTTCAAAGCCTGATCCAGCCCTACAACCCCTCACACTCAGATCAGCTAACACAAGGAAGCTGTTAGAACCTTCCCTAAAACATCTGGGACAACGCTCCACACGTCCCGGATTCTTCTCCCTTCTGGCTCCCAAACTGTGGACCAAACTCCCCATTCCAGTCCGCCGTAATCTGAAGACTCACCTCATCAGACTCCCCCTTAGCCCATAGCACTTGACCTGATGGCCATGCAGTCTTATGCAAAGGTTAAAATGTAATTTAGATAGCATGACAGATGCCAGATTAATTTGTTGACCTGGCATCCTATAGTTTCTATAGTTTCAATGTACATATTTTAAAAAAAATATATATATATAATATTGAAATTATGCTCTGCCTTCATCAGCCCATTCATCATTATACCATGTCGACTTTAAATTTCCCTCCATCCATCATAATTCTCCAAGAAAACAGTGCCCATCAGTTTGTTTTGCCGATCAACTGACACCAGAATCATATCTGCTTCATCCAGAATGCCCCCCTCCCCCCTGTGAAGTTCACACAGATAAACTCCTGACTCCCCTTTAAGCCAGAGAAAAGGAAGTTGAGCCGGTGGCAACTTGCACCTCATGCAGGAAACCCTGTATTCCAAGTGGATCTAGATGGAGATGACAGCAAACTGAGCAAATTATAGCAGAAATAGGCTGGGGGCAGAAATCTCAATGTTCATTTCACTTCTGTTCTTCTTATACTCTAAGCAGAGATGTAATAATCAGTCTCAGCCATTACTTTATCAACATTTTTGCCTCCTCCCATAAGGAGAATTATTATCCCACTATAAAATAACAATAATAAAGCAATATGTAATATATTATGTGACGAAACTCATCAGCCATGACACTTTCTACATGCTAACAAGTAACTATTCACCCAACACTACTACATATTCTAATAAACAGCCTGATTAAACGATTGACAGTACGTTCAGATTTGACATTCTGAGTGCCTCAGGATAGCCCCGTGGCCTCTTTCTGTTTACGTTTCCAAAACCATATTTATTCTTATGGAGTGCCACGTAATACTTGCCACATGAGAAGTGCAATATTGTAGTAGCCAAACTGCAAACCAAATTAAGAACTTGATTATATCTTTATGACACCAATCTGCCTGTTTATAAAGATGTCTCATAAAAAATCACTACGATAATGACAACTGCGAGCAGCGCATTTGAGATTTGTTTCAGATAACCCTGGCCCATGAGAAAAATAACATCCACCTGCAGTCCACATAACTATACCATAAATGTTAGCAGTGAATCCGTAAGTGGGGTTAATTCTTTTCTACTACTAAAATGCTCTTTTGGAACTCCACCCGTGACAATAAATGACAAATGAACAGCATCTCAATATTAATAAACATTTCTACATCATGTGCATTAATTATGCCATATGCATTTATACCCATTTTCACAGCTCCTCCTACCAGAGTAAAAACTCTCAGTCCTCTGTTATGCTTTAATTATGTTTATTAGAAATCACTCAATAGACTGATCCACCCAACTTACTTGGTCATATTGCCCAGATTGAGTGGTTTACATCTTCCCTCGTCACAACGATCTTGTCAAAATAGTAAAAAGGAAAACTTTACTTTCCTCTTCTGAACCTATTTGACTTTGATATTTATGTCCTTGCTGATCTCAGGTTCACTAATAGCTTCGCCCTATTTCCGGCTCAAAAGTCCTATCACTTAATGAAAGCGTGACAAAGTTGATTGTCAAAATGATCACCACGGATGTGCAGCAGATGAGGGCTTCACAGAGCTTCTGGTTTATCCCACTAAGACCGGTAAAGCGTCTCTCGATTTGAGCTAAAAAGCATTATTTCATACTTTGGCTATTAAAAAATTGCAGATATACAAACTCATCACTTCGTGACTAGCTATGCGCTTGTAGATCTGCTATATTTTTTTAATTGTGAAAACTAGAAGCTCGCCCCCGCTACGCGGGGGCTCGCGTCTAGCCCGCGGCCACGCCCACGTAGCGCCCGCGGCCACTTGGCAACTCATATAAGTGGCGTAGCGTCATGAGGGTCAGTGGGGCCGTGGCTCGGTCAGTGAAGACCCTGTAGTGCGGATGATATGTGGCATAGAGGGGCAGATTGTAAATCCCCAGAGGAAACATCCGTGGGCTACCATTGGTTCAGCGATGTGTGCGGTCGCCCTGCGGCCCCTCCTCCTCCACCAATGTGCAGTATTGAGAGCCCTGACGTCACAACAATTGGAGCGATGGGCACTGCACTGTGGTTGGTTAGGGTACACCTAGGGCCCAGGTAGAACCCAGTTAAAGCCTGCATGGGCAAACCCAGGTAGGACCCGCCTTGGTCCCACATAAACATGGGTAGTTGGGGCCCACCTAAGGGCCAGGTAGAAGCTACTTATAGCCTGCATGGGCATCGCAGTTGGGACTGAAGTGGATGCCGCTGACATTGCTGACATGGGGTCCATATGGTTTAGCCCACCTTGAAACCATATGGGAACTACGCTGGCATGCTGGCTGTAATGCAAACGCTGCATCATACCTGCAGTGTGTAGTTTGATGTTGTGTGTGTAGCAGATATACCTGCAGTGTGTAGATCAATGTCCATATGAAAGTCAATGCCCAGCAGTGTTTTTTTTCCCCAGCAGAGTTTCTAGTGTCTGTCTCTCTCTGGAAGAGGTTGCACATGAACTCTGCAGCCGCACTGAGGCGCTCCAACACAAACACTCTGACATTAAGCTGCTTCACACAACAAACATCAGCACGACGCTGCTGTTTGTCCAAAAGACACAATATCTCCTCTCCCACCGACGTCATGTGTTCATTTATCGACAGCCGTACAGACTCCTTTTGACACATTTTACCTCGTTTATCCAGCTCTCATTGACTCATCGGGCTGTTATTTTGCTGCGATCAAGTCAACGATGTGAGAGATTAGCTATCACAGACGGACGGACAGGGGGTGAAACATAGTCTTGCGCCATGCCTTTCGGCCTGGCGGAGACAATAAAAAAAGGAAAGTAAAGGAAATGAGCATTTCTGCAACAAAAGTAGTCAACAAACTATACTATGAAAACATGGGCCACATTGTCAAAGAATGTACTGTAAGAAAGAGGCAGTCATGTAGAAAATAGCCGATCTACAAGCTTACAAAGCCTCTCAACGTGAGGCGTTTTGAGCTTGTAGATCGGCTATTTTCACAATATGTACTTGTGGAACGGAGTCAAACAGAATGGGGGGGTCCCCAGATCAAGTACGTTTATTTGGGGGGGGGCGGCGTGAAAGGGTTGATAAGCACTGCTGTAATCGGAGCGAAATTATCTGAAATTACTACATGACCATAATGCAGCCTAACATGCGTTGCACGGGGCGGTCCTGCCATTACGTTAGTTACTGTAGTTGCTGTGGAGCTATAGTTCTCCAGAAGACACACACAAACATACACCATCTACAATGGACTAACTGAGCAGCAATATTGACATTCACCACACGAACGTGCATTGTTGACAAAGTGATTGCACAGCCGCTGCAGGCATGACAACCACGTTAGCGTTAGCGACATGGCAGCTATCACAGCGCCCTGTCCGTCGTCGCTGGGACTAACTGTGATGGCTACAGCAGTAACAGCAAGCTGTCTGCGATGCCATTGTCTGGAGACTGCTCTTAGCGTGACACGACCAATGAGAGTGAGCGCTGTAGTTGTTGCTAAGATACGGTGGCGTCTCTGCCCCATAGCTTGTAGATCTCTCACGCATGATTGGCGTAGGCTGCGTTGCCAGGTCTGACTGTTTGTATAAGCGATTTTGGGCTTATTTGGGTGCACTTTTGGGCTCGTTTCCATAGACCACGGCAGCGCTTATTTCTTTCCCGTGACCGATGTGGCAAAAAAAGTGCAAAACGAACCATCCGGAAGTAAATTGCGAGATGAAATATATAGCACTTTTTGATTATTAGAGAAGGAGACACATGTCATGTGAAGGTTGAAAATGAAAGGTAGGAGATTATATAGTTTTTCATGAGGGATTTTTGTAGCAATTGTGAGAGAATTGGGCCACTCCTGTGGGCGGGGGGCTGATTAGAACCATTGGGGTTTGAAAGGAGACGCTCTCTGTTTGAGTGATAAGATGTGTGCAAACTTTTAATATATACATTCTTTAAAGCGATTTTTTTACTCAAATCTTTGCTTCTGGGGGTCCCTGGAACTAAACAGAATGGCCAAACACATATCATTTAGGGAGGTCCTTGAAATTAAAACGTTTGAGCACCACTGATATAGGATATAGAAGACATTTGCAGAATCGGGTCCTCAGGTCTTAATGGGTTAAGTGGAACCATGTGATGCCGAGCTAAAAGAATACAGCAAATGAATATAATTCCAGTGTGACTGTGAAAAGATATTATCAGCCTATAGTCACTGTATCTTTAGGCCAATTCTTTCTGGTCTCCTTGGTAAAACATTCTGCCAGCTACTATGTAGCAGATGTTGTCCATTTACTTTCCACAGAGGACTGGTAATCGGCTTTGTTGCTTTTGGGGAGAATTTACACACAGCTGGTAAAGCAGCTCACGTCAAATAGAGTTGTGAAAATAATTCCCTTGATTTTATGCAACCGGCTTAAAAATTACCCCGATTTCAAGATTGTTTCTCTTCTCTCTTATCTCATATTTATATTCCAGATGTTAAGATTACCATTTCTTCCATTGTAGTCTAAGACACTTGAGCTGGCACGAGGTGGTTGCCTAGCAACTACTTTGGCTTTTTGTCGTTTACTCTGATAATAGTCTAACTTCCAATTGCTTTATCGATCCAACTGTTCCCACCAGGCCTCACTTTTATTCTCCTGTTGGAGATCACAGGCTGCGCTTTTTGGATTGGTTATAGAACAATGAATGCATCATTTCTATTCCCTTTTAATTGTACATAGAGTCTTTTGTTGTGATTGTATTGTTCCACTTTTGCTTTGGCAATGGAGAGAGAGAGAGAGAGAGAGAGAGAGAGAGAGAGAGAGAGAGAGAGAGAGAGAGAGAGAGAGAGAGAGAGAGAGAGAGAGAGAGAGAGAGAGAGAGAGAGAGAGAGAGCGAGCGAGCTCTTCTGAGGCTTGTATTCTCTCTCTTCTCTCTGACCAGTGTTGCATTGCTGAATTGGAAAGTGGTTGCGCTCTATTTTAATGACGTCACGCGTACGTCGCATAACACCTACACTACAGGTCACACAATGGACAATACAATTGATATGCATCTAGGCTCATTCCTGTGTTAATTCACCTGGTGTGAGCCAGGAGCCTTTGTAAACTTTGTTGAGGTGTGAATTTAAAGTTGTTTTAAATCTATGAATGTGCCTGGGCGTGCTCCTGGTCAAATAGGTTCCTGCACGGCGTGCAAGGCTGTCCCATGAGCAGTCTCTGACCCTTTGAGTATGTTGCTTCCTTATTCACCCCTGTGGTCACTGGCCTTGGTTTCTGGCTGGGCAAGTGAGGCTCTATAGCACCTTGCACCTGTCTGTCCTACTGACTCGGTTTGTAAATATTGTACAATATGATATTGTACATTTGCATATCTCGTTTGTAGCACTGGATAGTTAGAATAAAGTACTGTAGGTGATGGTTTTGTGAATCTGGGACTGCTTGGCTTCCTCGCAAGGTGTCTTACAGAGTGCCCATACATATGGAATATGTAGCTGTGGGGAGGTAGTGTCCATACGATAGAGAACTGTAGGATATGTTGCAACTGCTGTTCTGAGTGAAGAGACTCTCCACCTTGAAGGTCGCTCACAGTGCGTGCCAGTACTACCGATGTGACATAAAACATTATATACAGGTCATCAGATTGGGGCATTGCCCATACATATGGAACAGGGTATTCCCCATACCTATGTTATAAGTTGAGAGATAGTCTCTGTCATATTAAGTCTTGGTGTTAGTGAATCTCTGTGTGTGCAATATTAATAACTAGCTAGGCTTTGCAGCAGCAGGGTCGTGGCATAGCTATTTACGACTACTTATAAGTAACTCCCTCACTATAACCTTTTTGAAATGTATGACACTTGAAAGGTTTTCTTGACGCTTGGATGTAAGTAAATGGCTATCTGTTGGGAAGCCAATTTATTGTCTCCGCCAGGCCGAAAGGCAGGGCGAGAGAGTATGTTTTACCCCCCGTCCGTCCGTCCGTCTGTCCGTGTGTCCTGTCCGTCCGCGAGCGGCTAATCTCCGGCACCGTTGGCACGGTCGCTGCGAAACTGTGCACACACACTCCCTGGATGCCAATTCAGAACCTCTGCCACAAATGTTTCACATGGGCCAGTTATAGCGCCACCAGGAGGCCGATTTGTGCAAAACCCATTTTTTACTCCTACAGATTTTATCCAAACGTCACGCAAATTGGTACACAGTATCTCTACAGTCATGTGATCAACACGGATCTGTCCAATTTTCCATATTCCATCCTCATTGCCTAAGGTTGGCTTCCAAAGTTTGCAGGATTGGTCCGTTTTGAACAAAATGCCTCAAATTATGCACGCAGCTTTCCGTAGAGGACCACCTCTGCTTGTCACAGTAGAGTTAATACCACATATACAAGGAGGATTTGTAGTCATCCCTGAGGGGACATTACTTCTCTGCAGTGACCCAGCAGTGGCTCACAGCGAGCAGACAAGCGAGCAGTTGGAGGTTAAGTGGATGGTTCAGGGGCACTTAATCAGGTGACACGATTCTACAATGACTGGCTTGGCTTCACTGCAGTGAATGTATGACTTTTCTGATTTAGAGCTATACAATTTAATGTAGAACTCTGAAGTTCTCTCTGTAGAATTACCAGGACGTAATTTGTCTTCCATGTAATGGAATATGGATTTGCTGTCATTGATTAGGTGTTGCAACATGTTTTCTTGGGGCTTGTACTTTATTGTTAATGTATGCAGACAGTATTTGAATGGATTGATCAAATTGTGTAATAATGTTTTCAGTGTTTTTCTGTGTGATCACTTTAATAAGCCGTCCACTGACACACCATTGTTTAGCTTGTAAAAAACCTGCACCAGCAAATAGCGCCTAAAAAAATCGCAGGGGTTATATATGCCTATTATGTATGAGTAGTACGATTTGTAACTACACAGACCTCTTATCTTCTACATGTTGCCCTCAAACATGATATAAGGTTTGTTTTGTCATTTCAGTATATACTCTAAATTGAGTGCAATGATTCCATTTAACTGTAGAGGCTCCTAAATGGAACATATGGCCATGTGAAAGGTATCCTATAAAATAAACAATTAGAATGGCCATTGCTGTCAAGAAGCGGCATTTACTGACAGTCTGCAGTGTTGTGTTGTATTGCTATGTATTATTTATGCATCTTGTGCTTTTCTATCTAGTGTTGTTGTGCACTGTTACAGTTTGAATAGTGATTTATACATTTCACCACAACATGCATCCATTAAGGAATCCAGGGTTTGACTCAGTGAGGGTGTTGCCAGGCAGGCTCAATAGTCTTCTATGTAGTCGGAAAGTTGAACTTGCCCAACCCATTAAGACCTGGAACCGTGTCATTTTTAGATTTGAGCTAAGAAAACATTATTTTACACTTTGGGCTAATCAAAAATAGCAGATATACAAGCTCATAGCGCGGTACCGAGTGCCGCGCTACGAGCTTGTAGATCTGCTATTTTTGAAAATTCGTGAAAATGTGTGCAAATCTTTGAATATATATATTTTTAAAGCGAACATTTGTAACTCAAATCTTTGCTTCTGGGGGGTCCCTGGAACAACATATTTTGATGGGGGTCCGTGGCCAAATACATATACTTTTGGGGTTCCTTGACATCAAAAAGTTTGAGCACCACTGATATAGAAACATACGTTTTTCAGAAAACTGTTGGGATTTAGGAGACATGTAGAATCGGCTTCAGGTCTCAATGGGTTAAATATATCAGTGTAATAATCTTTATAAATGCACAAAATAATCTCTGTGTATATAGCGATTCATTATACATATATCTATATGGATGTGCATCTGAGTGCACTTTTTAATTTTTTTTAATCACTTGTTTTAATCTGAGTGCACATTTGTGCACATGTACGTGTTTGCATAATATGTCATAGCATACGTAAGGTGACAGAAGTTGACTTTTTCTGTACAATGGCCTGGACATATGGAGCCACGCTGGATGCAAACAGGAAGTCATTAGCCTTCTTCCTGATCACCGTGAGGTCAGAGAGACTTTGATTTACTGCTGTGCTGTGTAATTAAAAGAAACACTAACTGTGCAAAAGAATGTTGTGTATTAAGATGGAAACACCATGCATATCCCATCGAATATTAATGAAGCACACAGCACGATCATGTTGGCATCTAGTACATATAAGAGAAGGTGTTGATGTTCCTGTAGGGTGGGATAGAGGTGAAGGTGTAATTGTAATGCTATTTGTGCCAAAATACACCAACCCTTCAGAAAAAAATCTGATATTTTTTTATGAAGGGTCGGTGTATTTTGTTTACTTTCTGTAGAAAGGATTTTTGCCTTCAGGCCCTGTGAGATTGTGCTGCTCATCCATAAACAATCTCTGCAGGCACCAAAAGCACTCATTTATATGCACATTTCTCTCCTTTCACTCAGTAAGAACTCACAGTTCTCTATCGTATCGAGACTATCTCTCCGGCCAACATATTTCATATGTGTGGGGAATGACGTCATTCCCCATACATATTAATTATGTTGGGTGGAGAGAAAGTCTCTTCACTCAGAGAAGATTACAACGTAACCGAATGTTCTGCTTAGTACACACTGTGTTCTGTTCTGGTACTTTAGAACTCTAGAGAGAAGACTATTAGAACACAGTATGCTGTGCAAAAGAATTATGCAATTATGACTTGTTGTCAGAGTACCCAGTGCAATACCCACTACCATGCAACCGATCAACTACATATGGAGATACAGGATTCCTGATGTCAACAGAAACTACTGACATCGTGTTGATGACATCCCACCCTGGAAAAATTCATTTTAGGGAAGTCAAGAAAATATATGAACAAATATTCTGTATATATTCCACATATATTCTATATATATTCCACATATATGTTTAACATATATGAGCTATATGACACATCTATTTCCTATAAATCCACATATATATATATGTATAGGGGGTAATGCTGTCAGGCGATCTGTGTCATTCTGAAGGAATTCATGAATTTTCACCATCACATCTCTTAATATACTGAAGTGTGAAGTGAAGATGTTTTGCAGTTTTCTGAGAGTTATTCCAGCTGTGTTTTATTGAAAGGGTGACTATTTCCCCACCTGCATGTGTTTGGAGTCATTTTCAGATGTGCAGGATTTGCTCCATCCTCCGCCCATGCAGGTCATGGACCAGGTCAACCAGAAGGTGCACACTTGTTTATTGGTGTTTTTTGAGGTGTACCCAGATAGATGTCTCCGGAATCTTACATTTAAATTAAAGTTATGCTTCATCGAGCAGGAAGGAAAGAAAAAAGACTATTTAATGTTTTCTATGCATTGAACCCCCATACACTGTGTGTGTGTGTGTGTGTGTGTGTGTGTGTGTGTGTGTGTGTGTGTGTGTGTGTGTGTGTGTGTGTGTGTGTGTGTAAAGCATGTTGCACACCATGATGGAGAGAATATTGAAGAAGGCATAATATACACGTCTCCTACATAAAAGGCTTAGTGATTGCTGATGTAGAAAGATTATTACACATGCTGCCAGGTGTTGTTTGGCACATGGCAAGACATCACTGAACCATTTCATGGAGGTGCTTATGTAAAACAGTAGTTTATTTGGAGATTATGAATTGGAACTTACAATGGAAAATGCTTCTCACAGGACCAGCGCCAGATGTATTAACTGCATTTATTATTTCCTCCCAAGATGAATTTGCATCATCTGCTTGAGGTTTGTAGATTTGTTGTTGATGACTCTGCACCTCCCGCACAAGGATATCAGTGTGATCTTGGGAGAAATTACATTTGCAAGGCTTTTCCACGCTGACACTGTGGAAATTACCAGCACACCGTTCTGCTGAGCACAGGGCACTACCAGGGCACTACTCTTAAAAGTAATGAAAAGCTGTCATTTGATTGGCCACGGTTGAATCTAACAGCAAATGAAATCTACCTGCAGTACTAAGTTGAAGTCCAGAGCTTTGAGAGTCTGCAGTAAAAGATTAACTTTATATTAGAAAAGTATTTGGCTGTCAGTTGCACCACCGCTCAAAATAGTGTTAATGTTAATATGACATCACACAGTACATTTATGGAAGAATTACTGTGTTTTGTGAATAATGCTAGTTCCGAACCATTTTAAATTGAGTAATTCAGTAGGCTATACTTCTCCTCACAGAAGGAAACAGCATATTGGAAATGTTGACTCTTGATGATGGTTTAGGTGTGTCTATAAACTCTCAAAAGAAAATGAACATGAGGGGTTAAATACTGTAAATAAAATGCTGTCAAAGCTTTATTCTTGAAACCCACTTTATCTTTGAGTATCTACATAATGACACAGGGTGGTAGTTGCCTTTCTCCTATGGGGGTTACCATGACAGCTGACGCTTTATAATACACCTTTTCATTGACCCCTTATCAGACCACGTCGCACTGATCACGCAGGCATGCACGCACAGGCAGGTTCCAAAAGACCTACCACTCATAAGATGCAATGAAAAAGAAGTCAGGGCACAGTTCCGGCTGCAGTTTTCCTCCCCTGCAGCGCGGAGGAGAAGGCATAGGATGTTTATGGTGACCTCTCCAAAACCAGCTGTCCTCAAACCCCGCCGGCATTCACTGTGATTAGCCATGAGACGCATGGAGAGAGCGATCATCGGCAAGCAAGACAATGGACTGCTCGCCCACGGGCTATCACTCTTTTTCCCAGTTTCTCGCTTTGGAGCGCCTCACAAGCTTCATGTTGAGTGAACCGAAATGAGCGCTCCTCAAAATAACAGGTCTCGGTATCCGTTGGGAATTCACTTAATAGCAACCTACATGTCCGCGTGCAGTCTCAATGTTTGTATACAAATAATGTGTCTCCTTTCATGCCTAAACTCCTGAAATAGGACACTTGTTTGACGCACATGATTTGGCAACCCGGGAGCCAGCGAACACAAAAACGCTAATAAACAGCTGACATTTGGGGAAAGCAAAAAACGGGCTTCGGTGTTCCGTGCACATGGTAATGGTCAATGGCTGTGTGCAAATGCAGATCAATTGCTCCAGGCACTGAGGAGAACTGGGCAATTTTTTGCACACAGCACAGACAGAGCTACAGAGGCACAGAGCTTTGGTTAGTTATTGTCTCCGCCAGGCCGAAGGCATGGCGAGAGAGTATGTTTTACCCTCCGTCCGTCCGTGTGTGTGTCCGTCCGTGTGTGTGTGTGTGTCCGTCCTGTCTGTGTGTTAGCAGCTAATCTCCGGCACCGTTGGCCCGGTCGCTGCGAAACTGTGCTCACCCACTCCTTGGATGCCAATTCAGAACATCTGCCCCACATTTTTCACATGGGCCTGTTATAGCGCCACCTGGAGGCCGATGAGTGCAAAACCTATTTTTTCCCATTACTCCTACAGCTCTTAACTAAACGTCATGCAAATCGGTACACAGTATCTCTATAGTCATGTGATCAACCCGGATCTGTTCAATTTCCCATATTCCATCCTCATTGGCTAAGGTTGGCTTCCAAAGTTTACAGGATTGGTGAGTTTTGAACAAACTGCCTCAAATCATGAACGCAGCTTGCCATTTCCATAAAATTGCACACACACATTCCCACTAGGCCGAGGAAGAAATTCCACTTAAAACTTTTCAAATCAGCCTCATGGTGGCGCTATAACAGGCCGATTTGCATTTTTAACTATAACTGCACCGATCTGTGTGAGACTTTGCACGCACACTCTCTAGAGGCCAAGGACAAACATCTGCACTGCATTTTTCACATCTGCTTTTTACAGCGCCACCATGAGGCAAACTTATGTCAAATACATTTTTGGATATTAATCCTTCAGATTTTATCCAAACATCACACGAATCAGTACACAGTATCTCTATAGTCATGTGATCAAGACGCATCTGTCCGATATTTCATATTCCATCCTGATTGGCTAAGGTTGGCTTCCAAAGTTTGCAGGATTGGTCCGTTTTGAACAAAATGTCTCAAATCATGAACGGGGCGTGCGATTTCCGTGAAAATTTGCACGCACATTCCCACTAGGCCGCGGAAGAAATGCCACCCTTTTCACATTGCCCTGTTATAGAGCCACCAGCAGGTCTACTTTAGCAAAACACATTTTTGCAACAAAAAGCCTCAAATCATGAATGCACGCACATTCTCTCTAGGCCGAGGAAGACATGCCACCCTTTTCACATTGACCTATTATAGCGCCACCAGGAGGCCACAATAACCTACCTGACCTGGTGGAGACCTGTGCTCCGAGGAGCACTTTTGCTAGTTACTTTTCTTGTCGCTTCGCTTCTCTGTAACAGTACCCATGCACATCAGGTGCTGTAATCATTGACTTATTCACATAAGGAAAAAAATATCTTACGTAATTAAAGTCAGTAATCCTATTCCAGTGGTGATACACTACAGCATCCATCACAGAGCCTCCTGAAATGAATCACTCTGAGAATGATTAGAACATCACCGGAGGCTTTGCAGAGGAGCTACAGAGAGATTATGTAAATACTCTGCATAATATACTGCTGCTGTAAAGAAAAAAGGCCTTTACCAAGGCGTACTTCATTAATCACAATTTCATCTTCGTTGTAGTTCAATTAGGTGATAAAAAACGAAACGCAAAATGAAACGCAAGTGATCTCAGGAGTAACGTGACAATGTAATTGACGCAGCCTCCGACGGTATTCCTCCCAGCGTATTCCTTGAGTCCCCTGCGGCCGTGACCTGCGACTCGTGTTGGCGCAACCACACTTTTCAATTTCCCAGAATTGTGAATATTCTAGTTCACTGTTGTCCTTGACATGGGTGTGTTCTGCTTTGTCAGCCAGGAGATTTGACCTGTTCTCACCTGCCTGGTTTCTCAGCTCTATTCCAGATTGATTAATTGAGCCAATTAAGGCATCATCCAAGGTCTCTTAAATAGATGAAAAAAAACACCCTCAAATATCCCATTTAGGCAACCGTATAACAGGGCTAACATTTGATGATTTGAGACCATGAAGCAATAGCATGAATACTTGCTTGAAATTGATTCAAGCTCAATTTCATTTGTATGTTATCTACTTTATTTAGAACAGTATTTCCTCAGCGTGGTGAAGTAAAGCATCAAGGAAGCTACCTGCTGAATTGTATGTCAGCAGTCAAGTAGCTAGCTTGTAGGAGCTGGCTGTTGTCAACCACTTAATATTAATGGGTGTAATTTAAACGCTTGTGTCATGGGAAAGTGGTGGGCTAAGAACAGTGGGTCCTTTATGGCTGTAAGGCTTTGCTCAGCACAAGCAAACAGCCAAAGGACCCATAGATTTGATGGCTGTAATAGTGTCATTAGAAGGAGGTCAGACTGGTATCTCATTAGAAAAAGAGCCGAGATAGTCTCTGCAGGGCCTTTTTTTCTCACTTCATTTCTCAGTCTGGAAAGGCTCCTATTTGACTCGTTTTGCAGAACTACACTGGAACTACATATGTTACTGTATAGGCAACGTCGTTGCTGATTGGATGTTGTTCAAACGGATCACGAATCACAATGATCACACTGGTGTTTTTGTCCCACCCCGCACCACAGACCAATCAGAAGTCACGGCTCATTTTCAGCCGTATGGCATGACCCGCCTCCCTTGGAGATAGGAGGCTTTCCAGACTGAGAAACAAAGTGAGAAAAAAAATCCGCCGAACGTAGTGAAGCAGGCTGGATCCCAGGCTACCTGGATGCAGCTAAACTGGACAACCTGTGGAGATGATAGCACACAGCAGCCTTTCAAACGCACGCACGCACGCACGCACGCGCGCAAACACACACACACACACACACACACACACACACACACACACACACACACACACACACACACACACACACACACACACACACACACACACACACTATCACTCGCTTACTGATGAAAAATAGATTTAGTTGATTATTGTTGAGAAATATGTTATTTTACCTCCTTTTAACATTTATAGTTTCTAGACTGGAACTATAATGAAAAGTAATTGATAAAGGGCTGTTAATAAAGCAAAAGTGTTCACTCAGCATAAGTATAACCTTAATTTTCATTTGCAAATGTATAATGACCACTGTAGCCTATATTACACAGAGAGAATAATGCTCCTTGTAGAGTTTACCCACCAACACCATTCAGTGTCAGTACTATCATTTCCATGGCGGTACATTTACATGTATCCAAATATTATGAGACAGAAGTCCCGAGTTGAGCATGCTCTACTGTCAGTGGATTAAGAGAAGGACAGACTCTCAGCAAACAGTCTATAGAAACAGTACACACTCACTGTTTCTTTGAATTCCTTTAATTTACCTCAGCTGCAGTCTTACACAAAAGGACACATTTCTATCAGGTAAACATTGATAAAGACTTGAATAGCCGAAATGCATCCGATTGTCTGAGAATGCGCTAAATAGAACAATTTAAAGAAAAAATACCTTGTGAGTGCAGACTGTTATTATAGACAGTAATTTAAAAAAAAAAAAGGTAAGCCTTCTGTCTGCCTTTGGGTACAGCACATTGTTGGAAAGCTGAAATCTCTGTTGCTCCCAGTGGGATGTTGACATTGGCAAAGAGAGCCAAGTGACAAACGCAGCTGGTTATACAAATACACAGCTTGACTGTCTTCTGACACCAAAGAACATAATCCCAAGTATTTGTGAGTCACTGAATCAGCTAACATGTCTCTCATTTGCATCAACCTTCACACACCTCGAAGTGAAAAAGTCACACGCCACCTGTCATCACAGAGTGACCATGCTGGCGAGATATTAGTATTTGTTGTCTTTATTTCATGTGTACTGCATCTGCTGTAGTGCAGGTGTCCAGCTCTCATGGGCTTAAAGGCTTATAAGACACTATTCTTTTAGGGCAGGGGTAGAAAGCTTAAATATGATCTTACAGTACATACAGTAGCACTGTTCTGCTGTTTTAACTGAACATATTAGTATTTGAGATTTTACAATTGAAAGTTTTTTATCAAAAGAGGTTTCTGCCGCAAGAAGAAAACATGTCCATCTTAGTTTTCCAGAGATCTTAGCCTACTATTTCTGACTGGTGTGTCCGTCTGTCTGTGGTTCGGCCGGCCTGACTTTCTGTCATTTTTTTCACCACAGTGTTGTGTGATTAACACAGTTAATCACACAACTGTTAACAGTTACAGTTACAGTATATCTGACAGGAGGATTCTATTCTCATTTATTTAGTACAGTGTGAAGGGCATTGCACATTCATGTACACGCACACATGTACAAAAACATGCATGCACAGTCGCACACACACACACACACACACACACACACACACACACACACACACACACACACACACACACACACACACACACACACACACACACACACACACACACACGCACGCACGCACACACATGCATACAGTATATACTCGCAGGAAGCAAACTAACAATAGACAGTCATGCTAGCTCAAGATAAGGATGAACATTTGTTCCACATTTCTCTATCTTCATAAACTCTTTGATTTATTACTGTCCTTTTTATTTTTATTCTTTTCTTTTTTTCCCCATTTGTCTCATTCTGGTTCATGAAACAATGATTTCTTCCTCTCTGCTGGGAGCTTGCAGGAACTCAAAACACCATGCCAATCACATACAATTGTAGGTGTGAATGTCTGGATTCATTATAGCTGATTGAAATGAGAAAAGCGAAACTGTTCCATTGATTTATAATATAACTGATCCTCTGCTTCCTGTTAGCTGAGAATCACCTCCATGGACCCATTGAGAGGCAGAAAAAAAAGGTACTGATTATGGACAATTCATCTAGCCTGGTAAACCCCCCTCCCTCCGGAAATCTCATTTGCATTTGATTTCAGGAAGGAGTCTGGGATTGCACAGGGAGTAGAGCTGCCCGGTCGCTGCGTTTGCGAACCAATCAGCGGCTGCTAGGGGCGGGATCATCCAATCACCTGCCAAGTATCTTGAAAAAATGAAACGCTGTTTGTCATCGATTCTGCTACCGGAGTCTCAGATGGAAGTACAGTAGGCTGTGAAACAAAATGTGTGTCGCAAGCCTCTTCCATTTGACGGAGTCAGGTTACAATTCATCTCCCATGAATTACATTTTGTCTAATTGATTAGCACATTAAATGCACATTAATTAGTGGATAACATCCTCATACATTGCAGCAGTAATCAGGGCAGTTAGAGATTATTCTTTGTTTCATTTTTAATACATTTTCATGGAATTAATTGATTTATTGATTTATTCAACTAAATAATTGGAATCTCCTTTAGCTCATGGCATTTATAAAAATTGAAAACTACAGTATGCTGGGAATTATTTTGTATCTATTAAATTTGCACGTCTCAGACACACTCATTGAGGTTGCATTAGTTGAAACATAATGTTAAGAATCTTGCCAACAATAAATCTCGCCTTCAAAGCATTTGTAAAACTAGAAAAAGTGGGTTTCCGAGCACAGGTCTCCGCCAGGTCAGGTTATTGTGGGCAGCAATGTTCAAATGTTCAAAATGTTTGTATTGACAATTGGAAATACTCCAGTAAAGTAAAAGTACCTCAAAATTGTACTTAAGTACAGTCCTTGAGTAAATGTACTTAGTTACTTTACACCACTGATCTATCTCTCTTGGATTCCTTGCTATTGTCTCTACGGTATAGTCTACTCTAAACTTTAACTATAGCTTCATTAGCTTGCTGTTGTTTGATTAATGATCTGGTTCAGGTCTGCTGTGATTACCCTGCACAGCGACCTTTTCTCTTGGTCTCTCTTTTCCTTCACCATGTCAGATAATACTGTTGTGTGAGCCCAGAAACGACAGAAGAATCACAACAGGAGGCATGTTAGTACTGTACGTATATACAGTATGTCTCTATTCTGGGCCTGTTTGGTATTCAAGGGAGGCTTGTGTTACGAAAGCCATGGTACAGCTCTTCATGATTGCGTGTCTGCTGTCTGGGTAGTCATACTAGCTCTACACAATAACAATTATCTGCTATTGTTTCTTCTATTCTTCTACACTATAGAGTAGCATATAGACCTTGCCAGTGGAATTGTCTTGGTTCCAAGCAGCGGCGGACTGGCCATTTGGCGTACCGGGCAAATGCCAGGGCTGAATTTTGGTCCCAGTCCGGCCCCTGGGTCCAAGTTGATTCCTGTCACAGACAATGCAACAGGAAATAAATATGGACCCATTATAGAATGTTTGTTGTCAAGTGGGAAAATGTCTATATAGCTCAGGAAAAACTAAAGTGTGATGGATTTTGTTCTTATTTGTGTTGTCAGTGGTTATTGTTCTCAATATAATATAATACAGAATAATATGAATGAATTAAAACATAAATAAAAGCCCATGGTCTAGTCATGTTGACGCAAGTCCTAAATCTGTAATTAACGTGTTTATTAAAAATAACTTTTTTGTGATCTTGTATTACTCAGGTGACAAGGGCTCTACAGTGACCTACACATGCACATTTCTCTGGGTTTGTAAAACTAGGGTGTACCAGAGAGAAACCCGTTACACTCATGGGGACAACACCCACTCATGTAGACTAAAAATGTTGGTATACTGTACATTGTTTGGTCTCTCATTTTGAGGTGCATTCTTGGTCATTAGTTGTGAAGATTCATGCAGATAATGGTCTTTGGCATCTGTTAGTTAGACATAACTAAATTGTTAATAGTTATCTCCGCCAGGCCAAGGCCGGGGACAGAGATTATGTTTTCGCCCCCCTGTCTGTGTGTCTGTGCATCTGTCTGTCTGTGTGTGAGGAGCTAATCTCGCAAAAATCAGTGCCACACTTTTTGTGCTTGCTGCCAGGAGGCCAAGGAAGTGACTGCACCCCACATTTCCTTTTAGTTTTTTTATTTAAAAAAAGGAGGGGGGTCATGTTAGTGTTGTGGATGACCTTGACCTCTCTGAATCGTGTTAGTGTTGTAGATCACCATGACCTCTCTGAATCATGCTAGTGCTGTGGATGACCTTGACCACCACTCTGAATCCATCTTAGTGTTGTGGATTGATCTTGACCACTCTGAATCCTGAGACTTTTGTCTGTTCTGTGATCCAGGGATCACAGAACTCACTCTGGTTGTGAGTAGCTATTGAGTTTCAGTCATGATAATTCATTTATTTTTTTTACAGCTAAACCTCTATACAATTTTAAACTGGCTTAAAAAAATGTGCCTCTCGGTAGCCAGGCTATTGGAAGCTATCAGGAACCATACCGTCTTGTGTGTATACTGATGGAAGCTGTGAGGCTTTTTCAGGACTCAATTAGCTTTGCAAAAGTATCCGCATTTGTTGATCCTTCTTCTATGTCTCTGCTGTTCTTGGGTCCGCAGGGGACGTCTGGGGACAGATGTTATTTGCATAGCTTCACAACAGAATGTCTGTGCAATGATCTCGATGTGCTGTTGACAGTTATGTCCAATATCCTTCTGGGGTTTCCTTGGCAATAACTCAGTAATATTGTCTGTGAAAACCTGGCCTTCATCGTATTGCTCATCACAATCTGTGTGCAGATTAAACCCTCAAAGTAAACAGAACACTACCTGAGATGGTTTGGTTTCTATTTATGTAATTACTATGTGTCCTACATGGATTATTATGGTTTTAGTGAGCCCCAACCTCAGTTTTGATCAGGCTATGCACATTGACACGCACATCAAGTCGGTGACCCGCACCTGCTTTTTCCACCTCAGGAATATCGCGAAGCTCAGGTTGATTGTTTCACATTCTGACTTTGAAATGATTATCCATGCCCTCGTTTCCTCTCGCCTTGACTACTGCAATTCGGTTTTCACCTACCTCAATAAAATGTCCATATTCATTCAAAATACTGCTGCAAGACTGTTAACTAGGTCCAGCAGAAGGTGTCACATTACCCCAGTTCTGACCTCTTTGCACTGTCTCCCTGTTATTTTTAGGGTTCATTTCAAGGTCCTGGTGCCCACTTTTAGAGCTCTGCATGATCAGGCACCTGAATTTGTGGCTAAAAATACCATCAACAATCTGTGAGTGGAACCATTTGTCATGTTCAGCCATAGTGCAAGCGTTGTCCAGGGTCTATCCATCAATGGAATTGTTAGATGCAGATGCAACCTCCAATAAAATGCTGTACCATTTATTACACTGTGTTAAGCCCTTTACCTTTAATGGACCCCCCTGAAATGTAACACACACTGTTCTGACTTACAGGTGATTTATAGACATGAGGAGATAAATGCTTAAGTTGTTCATAGTCATTAGCACAGGATACTGGAAGACAGACTGACATAGCAAATTCACTCATGTCAAGTTCAGATGAACATTCATCTCAGTGTCAGGTCTCATGCCTGTCGGTACACATTATCGCTAGTCATCTGACATTTTGATCAAGACCTATATGTCAAATCTTTCATCTTCCATACTGATTGGCTTGCAAATTTGGCGGGAGTGGCCCGTTTTGCACAAAATGCTATACATAATTAACTTTGTTCACAAATTGCTGTGAATTTTTGCACGCACATTCCAACTATGCCAAGGACAAAATGCAAATGCCCCATTGTGTGCTGGGAACGAATCTGCCAAATGTGAGCTTCATCCCTAAGTGTAGAATGCCCTGACACCATCCCTTAAAGGACAACATGGGAGGTAAACTCACTTCTCCCATACAAAGGTGATGGCACTGCCTACAATTTTTTTTACTCTGTACATAATAGTGTTTTATATGTGTTGATGATATCGTATTTTGGTGTTATTTTTATGCTATGTTGAAGAGTTGAATTCATAATGGAACAAGTCCACAGGACCTTTTTTGTGTTAACCTTTTAGCTCAAATGTCTGACTGTACCTCGTGCTGTTTACATTTATGTCTAATAAAGTATTCAATCAATATCAATCAAGTATATACATAATGGCATCTATTGTTATTAGCCGTATTTGACGCGTGTGCGTGTGCGTGTGCGTGTGCGTGTGCGTGTGCGTGCGTGTGCGTGTGTGTGTGTGTGTGTGTGTGTGTGTTCGTAAATTAAATTGTCGTATGTGGGTTCATCTGTATGTTCATCATGTCCTTGTGATGCGAGGTGATGTATAATGCATACTGTATTCTCCTCTATATTTCAGGTGGCTGTGACAGGGGCAACCCCGGGGCAGGACCCATGAAGAGTCATAGAAGATGCTCGCAGCCTGGACGCCTCTGCTGTTGTTAGCCATGTGGGTGAGAAGCACCTCCGGTGGTCCGCTCTCCTTCAGATAGGTATATTTTAACACTGAATAGCTATCAATGTGGTACTCTGAAAGATTTATCATGCACGTAATATTGGTCAAGTTAGTCTTCTTTCTTGGGGTGGCAGTACTTCAGGAGGTAGAGTGGCTGGCGGCTGCATATGCTAATACTATTTTAACACTTCAATTCCATGTTTATCCTGCTGTGTACAAGGTGGTGGAGGCAGAGCAAACATAACTCACGTCTACAGTATGTTAGCATTTGGAACAATTTGTAGCAGGAAGTAGAACCATGAACCCTGAATGGTAGAGCTCTGTCCATGTTGTTTCTGTGAAATAGCGGCTCCATTATTGGATCAGAACTGCTAGCCCAGCCCTGCAGTGCAGAAGTCATCGTTCTGTAAGTGTAGAACCTGTCTGAGTCAAACTGCTGGGACCAGTGGGAGTTTGTCCAGCTTGTTGTCATTCTCACCCAGTCAGCAGGTCTGTGGCATCCTGTCACCAAAAGGCTGACTGACTGTTTGTTTATTTATGCATAGACCCTCTCATGTGAGGGGAACTGTTGGGGACTGTGTATCATGTTACATTTTACCAACTCTGCTGGTGGAATATGTTGGGTCATTATTCTATTGAGACAGTAATAGCTGGCCAAGAGAGATGAAAGTGAAATCAAATACCCAAATCCATATGGTATGGTCTGTGTGTGTGTGGGTGAATATGTGTACAGTCTGTTGATGTGTTAAAGGTGAGTGTGGACTTTCCACATTTACAATATAACTATTTTCACATACAATATAACTATTTGGCTTCAATATTCCCATTAAACCTCCTAGTCATCACATCACATTGAAATACAGCCAAATGCCATCTTTCAGTATTTGAACTGGTCCATATATAACTACCTTTACTTAGTGCAATAGATTGACTGTGAGTTGCAACGGACATAAAACTATTAATCACAACCACAGTGCAGCATGAATATACATTCTTTAGCTACTTTCAGTAGTTGACTGTTGTTATTTCAAAACCTCTTGATACATCATCACATCGGGAATAACACTTGAAAAGATGAGCATATCCAAACACATTTAAACAGTTCACAGTAACCTGCTCACGAAATGCACTTTTGCAATAAAATCACTCATCAATCATAAAGATATTTTAAGCACCAAAATACACAAATATAAAGACTATCAATACAAAAATATCCTAAATGCAAATATCTGTTCATCAGCTCATCACCATGTAATAAAATAAAATCCCTCTTCACAAAGTTTACAAAACCCTTCACCAATAATATATCTGTCAAGGGTTCAAGTAACCAGCATTGGAAATGTCGTTGATAAAATGTAAACAAGCATGTTACTGTGTTCAGTACACAACGAGGTGAACGCCATCTTCAAAGGGTTACGCAACGAGGCAAACAACAGATTATGCAATAGCAGCACTTCAGCACCGACTTATTACCATTTCTTAAACTCAATATTAACACTCAAATTCGCCATTAAAACCCACCACAGTCACTTCACATAAACATTAAACCTTAGGAGAAATAATATGGTTTTCACAGAGTACGGACCTGAAAAACAGAGAAAACACGCCTGCGTTCACACCTCCACAAAGCCTGCCGCTTGTGGTCCAGGAGTTGGTATTTAACACCGCTGCCCCTAGAGAGGCCTGGCTGGCTAGTGAGATGTCACTGCCTGGCCTTCTCTCTGAATACGGCCAAAAACACCTCCTGCCTCTGTCATGTCCCCCCGCCTGCATGCTAAACCATGTAGCCAACAGCCTGGCAGCAAGCACTGTTCAGATGGACACAGGGGCTACTTGTCTTTGTCAGAAAAACATAAACCCTAATGGGTTTAGGTTCTGAATTGCTAGTTTCTTCTTTGAAGTCTTCTTTAACCCATTCAATCCGGGAACGCATCTGTGTGACTTAAGATTTCTTTGGCTATTCAAAATTAGATATACAAGCTCACAGAGTGCCGCACTATGAGCTTGTAGATCTGCTATATTTGTTTTTATCGTGGAATTTTGTGCAAATCTTTGAATATATACTTTTTTAAAGCGAACATTTGTAACTCTAATCTTTGCTTCTGTTGGGGGTCCCTGGAACAAAATATGTTTAGATCTGGTCAGCGGCCTAATACATATCATTTTGAGGGTCCTTGACATGAAAAAGGTTTGAGAACCACTGATATTATAGCAACATCAGTTTAAAAAAAAAAAAAAACAGTTTGGATTTAGAGGACATAATATGCAGAATCCCCAGAAAAAAATGTTCACTTCAAAAAATATACACATATTCAAAGATTTGCACAAAACACGATTACATTTTTTTTTGCAGATCTACAAGCTAATAGCGCCCTTGTATATCTGCAATTATTTGAATAGCCAAGTAAATCTAAAATTACACAGATGCTTTCCCGGATTCAATAGGTTAACACAGCATGATGATCATTTTGTAATGGACCCATTTAGTGAAATAGACGATAAAGCAGGGTATGCTTTTTGGCATGGTTTTAGGTTTTAAGCTATTTTGTGATTGAAAAGTCACTACCATGGCAATCAGCAGTGGCGTAGCTCAAAATCCCCCCACAAGGAGCGGGGGGTCGGGGGCCCTAGCTTTCGAAGGTGCAACGGAGGTGGCGCTCTGCGTAAATATATTATCAGGCAGCAGTGGCTCAGGAGGTGGAGCGGCCACTTGGGAAATGGAAACGGTTCGATCCCTGAGCAAGACACCAAACCCTTAACTGCTCCCGATGAGCAGGATGGTGGTGCCTTGCATGGTTTCCTCTGGTGTGTGAATGTGTACGTGAATGGGTGAATGTGAAATACATTGTAAAGTACTTTGGACAGTGTTACATTTTGACAGCAAATTTGTATTTAGTTTTAGTCATAGTCTTTTGAATACAATGTCATTTAGTTTTAGTCATAGTCTTTTGAATACAATGTCATTTAGTTTTAGTCATACTTTAGTCATCTGAAATCTTTTACGTTTAGTCTAGTTTTAGTTATATCATAAGATTTTAGTCGACTAAATCCACAGTTGATTTTGTTTGGGCCGTGATGGCGTCGTAAATGCTTGATGAGTGATTTTACACATGGTTGCGCGCTGAAAATAGCGGATCACAAGCTCACAACTTGAGTTGTGAGCTGGTAGACGGGCAATTTTCAGAGTGCAACCAAACACAAAATGACTTGTCTTTTAGTTCTACTGGATCTCTTCTCGACTTTCTCTCAAATGAATTGCACTGACTGAGCATCTAATTCCTCAGATTAGTGAGTGAGCAGCACCTTGAGACCATGCTGCTTCATGGAAACCGACCAGATAAATCCTTATTTGCCTCTCGTTCACAGTGGGAGAACACCATGGAGGAGTTTTAGTGGCTGAATTCAATTGGCTCCACTTTTACAAGAGTTGAAGCCTGTTCCACTCTCTCAGCAGTTGCTCTCATTCAGGACTGATCTCAGAGCTGTTAGACGGTAAGTCTAGGCCAGGCCAGTGATGTGGGATACTTCTGTATCATGCTGTGCTGTTCTCACTGGATAGAGACTGATCTCAGAGCTGTTAGACTGTACATCTTGGCCAGTGATGTGGAATACTGCAGCTGTACTTATCATGCTGTGCTATTCTCACTGGATAGAGCTGTTTGGAGTGAAGCGATTTTAAGTATACAAGACAAGAGAGATACGAGACAAGTCAAGTCAAGTTTATGTATATAGCAGAAATATGTACTTGTTGCATGTTCATAAATTCTGCCTTGCCTGTGGTTTCTTTTGCTTGTGTGTGTGCGTGGGAGACATGCAGGGAGAGAGAGAATGATACTCTGATCAGCCCTACTTAGCTAGGAGGATACCAGTTTATTAATCCTCAGGGGGAATTCTTAGTGTTAGCAAATACTAACACACAGCAATGAACAATAAATACAGCCATGAACTTTACTCGTTCACACACACGCACACACACACACACACACACACACACACACACACACACACACACACACACACACACACACACACACACACACACACACACACACACACACACACACACACACACACGCAGACCTGTTGCTATGTTCATTTGCAGTCCATGAGGACTAATGTGCTGAAAGAGCATACCGTGAGGAAGAGAGATTCCATCATGTCAGACCTGCATCCTGGGGTGATAATCTGACGTAGACCTCAGCTCTGGTTCCCTGGCACTAATTACCTTGACATGGAACCTGCCCAACATATCCAATATGATAGACATTGATTTCCACCTGAGTAGACTTGATGATTAATCTGTCTGGTTTAATTATCAGGCCATGTGATGTAACGACCATTATGCTAATTGCACACCAGCATGTTAGTCTTTGCGGACCCAAAGCTATGGGGTGCATCTGGTCTAAACTCCTTTTAGCCGACCACCTGTTGTTAAAGCTGCCCGCCAAGTGCTTATCATTTATTTCAGATGCTGGGGAACGTAATGAGGAAATGTTGGGGAAATGAATTTAAGAAAATAACAACCCTCAGGTGTGTTGACAGGAGATAACACTTTTGGAACAGAGTGTGTTACAGATTTCCTTGGAATGACCTCATTCGTGGAATGAAATGGGCCCCAGGAAGGGGATAGCGTGTTTGGAAGGGAATGCAGCCAGTGTAGTGAGGCAGATCTCAAGCTGTGGAGAAGAGTGAGTCTATGATTAATCTCCCTGCTTTTAATTGACAGGGGTAGGTACTGAGACTATAATTGATAGGTGAATGGACTAGGAATGATCTTATGCAGTAATGCACAATTCTAAAGTAGTCACAAGAATTATTAATACTAGTCCATCATGTTATTACATTAACCACTTGAACCCTAGTATTCCTATTCTGGAGAAAACCTGTCAAAAATAGAGGATCTACATGCTTGAGCTTGTATATTGGCTCTTTTCAGCAAGGTGATTTGGTGTAGAGGGGGAAAAAAACAGACCAAATAAGAGTAAAAAGTCAAGTTTACTAAGTATTGACAGTTTAAGTGGTTAAATGCCTGAAAATACACATTGACATGAATCCATCCATGAAAATGAAAAAAATTTAGAAGTTAAGAGCCAATGACTGTTTTTCATATAATTCAAAATGGTGGGAGATCTAAAGGTCAGAGGTCAAAAGTCAGACCACGAAAGTTGTCGGGCATGAAGAGACGCATGTGTGTATCGAAGTTTCATGGCTGTAGGTCAAACAGAGCATGAGTTGTACCTGTTCAAAGTTGCCATTTTCAATTGAGTGCTATAGCGCCACCTTTTGACGAAAGATTGTGAGAATTATTTCTTGATAGTTTTTCATGACCATCTACCATATGGCCGAGTTTCGTAAAAAGCGACAGCGCGGTTCAGCCAGAACTGCGAAAAGTGGCAGAAGAAGCGGAATAATGCCAATCTTAAAACAGGGCCAGCTCAGTGCCTGAGCTCTGGCCCCATAAAAAGAAAAAACAATGAAATGAACATACTGTACATTCACACACACCAGATGGTGAATCTGCACACTGACTTGACTCTTCAACCCTGATGTCAAACACCTCTCCACCCTCATCTGCTCACCTGAATGAATAAACACATGCACACGCGCGTCACGCACGCGCGCGCAGCGTTCCACCAATCCCACTCCATTATGCTGTGTCTTTGATCCTGGTCCACAGTGGAGAATCTGGCAAAGCCTTCAGTGCTCCCCTCCTCCCCTTACCAGCTGTGCCAAAGCCTTTGCCATCCCAACCTGCTGGCACAGCCACAGGCAGATGCTACCCTGGACCTGGGCATAATTTCTGGCACCACAGGCCTGGTGTGCGAGTGTGCTTACGTGCGTGACCTGCTGTTTCATTTGAATTCCATTGCCATGAGTTAATGGTTAGTTTACCAGGACAGGGGTAAGTCCCTGCGACATACTAGCGTAATGTCCAGGGGGTGTACTAATACATCATGGCTGGGGAGGGGGGGGTTGTACTTGTACATCAAGCCACCTCATACTACAGAAACATGAGATAGGCTTCTGCCCAATGCGCCACATGGCTTTGGAACCATTTATTCCCATTTATTCCTTATTCCCAAGGCCACTTTTACCAGGAGACTAACAGAAGAGCTAGACTATTAGATAAACTACTCCACTTGAGGACTCAAACAGAAAGCCTGTCGACCAGGTGCCGGCCTCCGGGTACCCGAATCACCTCTCTCCCTTGCTGTTGCGGTAGTTCAATGCCCCCAGCCCCATCGGCCTCATTCAGGGCTACTGGTTGGCATAGATCTCATACTCCATGTAGGGACTGGTAGTGGACACCAGGTAGATCTCACTGGGAGAGAGGCAGAGATAACGATGACGTGAAAAAAGTCAAGTGAAGTAAATTTGTATTATAGCCGAATATCACAAAATGTCCCAAAGAGCTGTACATAAAAACAAAGCAATAATAAAACAATAATAAAATGAAGTAGATACGCATATGGACACACAATCGCATAAAAATCACACACATACCGTACTCACACACATAAAAACAAATTGAAACAATTGAAGATACCTGACAATGAACTGGATGACTGTAATTGTGTGCTTGGTTCAGACTAGATTATATCAAAGGCTCATGCCAAAAGGTGTGTTGTCTGAGCTAGACTATCGCATATGGATAGGGAGATGATTCCAGAGACGAGGGCCTTCTATCCATTATTATTATCATCATTAAAGCTCTGCCACCTACTGTTTTAGTTATTTTGGGGATGGTTAAGAGACTGGTATTGTTTGATCGCAGGGTCTAGCTGTAGTAGAAGGAGTGAAGATGGATCACAGGTAGGATGGTGCAAGGTTGTTTAATATTGTATAGGTTAAAAGTATCTATTAGATCTGGTGTGTGTGTGTGTGTGTGTGTGTGTGTGTGTGTGTGTGTGTGTGTGTGTGTGTGTGTGTGTGTGTGTGTGTGTGTGTGTGTGTGTGTGTGTGTGTGTGTGTGTGTGTGTGTGTGTGTGTGTGTGTGTGTGTGTGTGAGAGAGAGTGCAGGGTCAGTGACTGATTGTTTAGCTCAGACTAAACTCAGTGCCTCCCTCAGTCCCCAATGCAACCTCTTACTTATTAACTACTGTATACCCTGACAGATCCCTTGTAGTTTCTCAGGTTAACCTGTTATTCTGCTCGGTCAACAAGCCTATGGGAGCCTTTACGCTTCCTGTCAGCAACCTATGTTCTTTCATCATACAGGCCTCATTTGTAGAGATGTATGTGTGTGCGTGCATGCATTCTTCAATCAGCATGCAAGTGGCTGTAGTGGCATGAGATGGCCCCCAGGGGGCCTCCACCAGCCGCCTGAATCCCAGACACTGTTGGAGCACCCTCCATAGAGTTATAATGAGGAGAACATGGAGAGAGATGGAGAGACGCTGACCATGGGGTTTGTGCAACACCTTGGCTGGGTCAAGTGATGACAACGACTGCATGGCTCTCTGGAGCTGGAGAGGTTGTGGTGAGAGGATGATCAGAGTCATAGACACAGACCACAGATGTTATGTGTGATATGAACAAGCACTCACATACATGCACATTCATAGTGTACACAAATAACCACACACAGAGCATCTTGGTTGGAGTTCTGAATAAGACATATCTCCATAAGACTAGTCTCGCGTAGCCAGACCCCACAGAAAATGAAAAACAGCGACCTCTGCTTTTCTGATATTCTGTGGAGTCTGGCAGGAGTATAATGTTAGACTAGAGCGCAGGGAAACACCGGTTTCATGTCTGCCTATAGCGCATCACTTCCGGTTGGTGCGACCATGTTTTCATTCCCACTAACAATATTTCTACACGGAACACTAACACCACTTCTCCCAGAGAACATGGATGGTTTTGGTTATAAGCCCACTTGTTTCTATGATGAAAGAGTAATTTAAAATGTGAATATCTTTCCGTGGTTTTGTCCGCTCCGAGGACGCTATTGTTAAATTAGTTTCGGCTAGTTTCGAGGGGGGGAGGGTGGATCATGGTGGATGGACACGTGAATCCCGCCCACTACATTTGATTGGGTAAAGCGCGGCCCACTTCCTGATCTGAAGGCACGCCCACTTTTAGCCAATGCGCACTGGTTAGGACGAACCGCTCCGACAGATTCCACCGCAGGTCGGAATCTGTTCTTGAGAGATTACCATAAGACAGACTAGTGATGCCCTCTCTACCACAAGAGACCACACTTCCATCTTTGTGTGTGTGTGTGTGTGTGTGTGTGTGTGTGTGTGTGTGTGTGTGTGTGTGTGTGTGTGTGTGTGTGTGTGTGTGTGTGTGTGTGTGTGTGTGTGTGTGTGCGTGCGTGCGTGCGTGCGTGTGTGTGTCTCTCCTGATTCCTTCTCTCTCTCTTTCTCTCCGTATATGATGAGAGTCATAGACACACACCTCAGATGTTATGTGTGAATGCACACTCACATGCACATACATAATGTACACAAATAGACACACAGAGTTTGTTGCAGCTTCTCAGAGCATCTCGTGAGAGTTCTGAATAAGTCATATCTCCATCCGACAGACTGTTGTGATGTGCTCTGCTCTCTATCATAAGACACCACACTACTTCAACCTATCTCTGTCGGTCTGTCTGTCTGTTTGTTTCAGTGTGTGTGTCTCTCTCGCTCTCTCTCTGCTGCATGCTGGGAGCATGGGTGGGAGCGAGTGTGAGGAGTGAATGTGTGAGTGAGAGGCCTGTTGATTTCGGATTCTACTTGTCCTTTTCTCTGCTTTGTAGCATGATCAAGTAAGGTGATCTTTTTTCTTTTATTTGCTGGATTGTGAAGTAGCTCAGTTGTTAGTGACTTGGGCTAAAAAACGAGGGGGACAGATGGCGTCGGTTGGGGCGGCGCCTCTGTCCATTTGGCATGGGGTTCGGATGGTACCTGAGCCTAACGTGACGGTAGAACAGGTGTTGTTGGCTGTCGGAGAACAGATTGATCACGCTAATTTTGAATATGCATTGCACATGATTAAGGGTGTTATTGTGTTTGTGAAGGAGGAGAGGTTTGTGCAACTTGTTGCGAGTGGCGTCTTTAGAGGTGACGTTCTTTCACAAGAGTTATAGTCTCTGGTACCACCTTTTATTCCAAATGAGCTGTTGGAACAAGAACTCAAACGTTTCGTTGAGTTCTTGTTCAACGTTTGCCAGGCCATTTAAGATTGTAAATCTCGGGTGTAAAGATGCTTAGTTAAAGCATGTTCAGTCACTTCATGGACAGGCTTACATGATGGCTTACAACAGATGATCAGGTAGCGACAGAACAGAATGGTGAGACAGAGGAGACACAAGGATCAGATGAGGTTGAAGATGTGAGTCAATCTTCACAGATGACAGACTCGCAAATGGGAGAGGAAGAGGCCGTGGCTACTTCAGTGGCTGATGTGGGTGCGGCTACAAGCTCTTCAGAGGAGGGGCTGCCTAGTGATGCAGTGACAGGAGCAGAGAATACTCCGTTACCAAACAGTCAGCTGGAAATGGAAATGGATGATGTAGACTATGAAAGGGAGCCAGACAGTGAAAATACATCTGAAGCAAAAAATAGTACTGACCTATATTCTATAAAGCAAATCATTATTTTGTGGGATGAATGTGACTATTATTAAAACAGGGCAGACCCAAATGCAGACACGACACTTAAGCAAAGTCGAAGGGTTTTATTTATACTCGTCTCACTCACCTGCCGGCAGGTGAGTGAGACGAGATGACCAGAGACAGGAGCGCCAATCTGGGAAGCCAGGAACCAAGCCTACGCCCACACATTCCCACACACAGACAGACAGACTAAGGGCAGGTACACACTGTAGGACTTTTAAAGTGGTCGGGGGTCGTCTGATCGTTAAAGGGATTGTAGGGAACATTAAGCCTAAATTTAAAAAATATGTATATATATATTTTTTGCATTTTCTCCCCTCTATCAGCCACTATATAATGATGCTGGGGTGTTTTCCTTCATTGAAACACAGTCCTCTGTCTGAAATCCGTATTTTCCCTTCTGTTTATGTTCATGTTGTTTATGTCTGGGTCGTAAATTAACGCACGCATGTGCGTGTCCGTGCGCGTCCGTGCCCGTATCAACTTTTTACTTTCGGTTTTAAAACGCTCTCAAACTTCTTTTTTGAGGCACATAATTTACTTTTAAAAAATCGTTTGGATAGAATTTAGTTGTTTAGCTTCATATATGTGGTCAATTTATCATGAAAGAGCCTATTTAAAAATATAAATTCAGAGAACCGTAGGGTCGGGCATTTCCGCGAATTGTATCCGCATAAGGCAACCTATTTTGGGCATGACTCATTTAAAAAGTCCCCCCTGCGTCACCCCCTGGTGGTCGGGGAAAAGAACTGCTGGAGGGGCGGTGTTTGACAACAGTTTTTTTCTTTGATTATGTCTGAACTCCCTACAATGCCTTTAAGCATTACACACTGCAGGAGTTTATTTCTTGAAATCGGCTGTCATATATCGTTGTGGTTTTCACCCTATAGATTGATCCCCGACCAGGGATTACACACTGTAGGATAGTTCACTAGGATGCTAGGAGTCAGACCCAATACATACATGTATTTGTTTTTATTCCAATTCATTTTAATCGACGTCTCCCGTGATATATAAACAATGTCCACTCTCCCCCTCGCTCTCCTGTTCCAGGTGTAAACATACAAAATGGAGTTCTGTTGTCTTGTCTGCCTTGGACAGAATTTGGCATCCATGATGTGGAAGCAGAGACAGAAGAGGTGAGAGTGAGTTAGAATTCCTCATCATTCAGAGCTTTTATCTTTGTACTTTGTAGAGAGAGAGAGAGAGAGAGAGAGAGAGAGAGAGAGAGAGCTCTTCTGAGGCTTGTATTCTCAGCTTACACATTGGTTCTCAACGTTTGGGGTCCTTGGGGGGGTAGTTAACATAGCATCACATTTTAACCACTTTATCCATTTATGTTGGCTATTCAAAAATGGCAGATCTACAAGCTCACAGCGCTATTTTTGAAAAGGTGTTAGAATAATTTAGATTTATTTTTTTAACACAAATCTTCTCTTCTGGGGGTCCATTTTCAGACGGGGGTCCGCGGCCACATGTTTTTCATTTTGCGGGTCCTTGGCATGAAAACGTTTGAGAAACACTGAGCAAACACAAGACATCTGTCTCTCCCTTCCCTATGACTCCATGGCCAACACCCCACAGGTCCTACAGACTCTTCTCCCTCCTGGCTCCCAAGCTACATGGAATGACCTCTGACCTGCCCTCCTCAGTGAGGACTGCAGATTCACTCCCCAATTCCCACCGCCACAATCCTCATTCCTTTCATCACTTCTTGTTGCTTTGTTTTCTATTTCAATAGATGCTACTTATGCTATGCAAATGTACTGTATGTTGGGTACTTGGGTTCACATGTTGTGTCATTTAGATAGACATAAACTGTTTGTTTGACCACAAATGATAAGTGTCTTATTTAGTTAGAATGTTGTTTAGACAGATGCTAGGTTTGATGTTTAACCAGTTTACTACTTACTTTCGTGGCACTTGTTTTCTTTTCACTCTATTTATTTATTTGTTCAGTTTTTAGTTTTATCTGTTTTGAATGTGTTTGTTTTAAACAAATTCATTAATTTACATTTGAGGAATTAATTTACCCTGTCGTTTTTTGACACCATGGCACGTTTGAGTTTTGGTCAGGCCTATAGATTTATTTAGAGGTGAAATGGAAAGATTACTTTGACAGAAGGCTCTTGGAGTAAAAGTTAAACCTGAGGCAAGAACTGATAAGTAAACAAGTGCTCTCAGCACTGTTCATTAAAGCTTCATGAAGCAAACACAACTCTCTCCATCCACTGCATATCCGTTTTCAATAATGTGTCTCTGTCTCTACTCATTTCAAAAGTTCTCAGTGTCTTGTTGTTTTCATTTCTCTTTGGTCATACTGACAGTTTTTCCTATTTTTTTTATCATCATCATCACCTCTCTCTCTCACTATCTTCCAATCCTCACTCTATGGGCCTGTTGCGTTGCCTGATCTTCAGTGATTCTGAAGGGGGGAAAAAGAGAGAAAATGTGTGTTCTACAATGTCAGGATTGATAACTGCATCTGTCCTGAAAAGTGATGAGAAGTTTGACCACATGCTGTGCACCTGGTGCTGCACAAGTGTTTCTCTATCTCATCAAACGCACGCGCGCATGCACACACGCACAGACAGACAGACAGACATACGGACAGACAGACAGACAGACACACACTACACTATTTTACAATAATGGGGAGGTGGAGATATAAGAGAGAGAGTGGGTGGTGTAGAGAATAATAGGACACTCACACAGAGAAGACCATCTGTTAATTTACACTTTTATAGCTTGCACTCGATTCAAGTTTCAAGAGTATGTAATTAAACACAGCTGAAACATAATTTAGATGACGTGACTTCTTCAATCAGCGATTACTTCACTATTGATTGATTTGCTTTACCATTTTGAAGATGAACTGAAATAAAATTGATTTGATTAACTTAATGACACTTGAAAAACTATTACATTTACCCCCGACAGGTACTTCTAGTGCCATGTTAGTTTGACTCTAGCGTCAAGCGGACGCAGCTCTTCATCACATGAACCGCACGCCTTCACTGCGATGAGGCGACAACCAGAGTGACCGCGCTGTCAGAGACGAGCCCATGGCAGTGTGATCCAGGTACGAATCACACCCACACCATCTGTCAGCAATAACAACCACCTACTCATCATCACCCAGGCTGTCAACAAATAATTCAATCCTACTTTGTTTCCATCACAAGGTACAGGGTCATTTTCCCCCCGAAACTTGAATTGTGTTAATACCCATGCCCTGACCACGTTGGCAATTGTATTTGAGAAATTAATGGTTGCTGGGTGGCATGTAGACATGGAGATGCTGAGCATTGAGTAGATATTACTTCACATAGAGAGACATCTGGGTCACTTTGCATTGATGCATTCCTTGACGTTTCAAAGGGAGTGGTGGAAATAGTGTCAGTACATCAAATGAAAGAAGATACTGGTATGTGCACCACAGGCCAAGAGAAAGATAAATATACACAAGAGAAACATACAAACAAAATACAAAATATATCCACGTATTTAAGAAAGAAAAGGGCATATACTCCTGGCCTGAAGTAATCAAAATATATATATTCAATATATTTTCAGCTGAATAATTTCAGTGGCCGATATTTGCATCCCTAACTTATACTACTGCAGTACTTCAGACTGTTGTTTCTGGTCCTCAGATGTGCTGAACAAGGTGACTGGAGTGCTATACTCATTCACCCACTCCCCATGTGAAGACTGGAACCTTTGAAATCCACCAGATAAAAAAGACGTGCTAATAATCACAGATATGACTTACTGCTGTCTCTGACCAGTGTGATATCCATGGAGCTTTTCCAATCATAGTGATAGATTTATACCGTATATAAACTCAAACTGAAAGACTATGAACGCACTGGCAAAGAAGCAGTCAGTAGTTGAAACACTGCTGCACGAGGAAGGCCAGTTTCATATAACACGATCATGACACTCACACAAACATAGGGACAGGTGAACTATAATTATGTAAGATGTCACCAGGGAATCGGCTCCTTGACGCAAGAGCTTCCGTCTGACAATTGTTATAATTATGTGAGAGGAGCCCCTCCATTTCCTCTAGTAACACAAACCACAGAGCTCAAAGTGTGCATTGATTAAAGGAAGGAACTAGCATGCCTACAGACCAGTAGACACGCTGTTCTGAGCCAGTAAAACCAGCATGACAAGCATGACACAGCATTTTAGGTAATCTGACAAACAGTGTATAGAACTGAATAAGGATAATTCCTTTTAACAGGTTGTTCATGAAAGTCCTTGCGGTCTTGTTTCCAATGAGAAACTGTGAGCAATTAGGGGTTAAGAGTCTTGCTCAGGGACAAATTTCATTTCACGCTCACACACACACACACACACACACACTCAGAAATAATTTGCCGGTTAAATTACTCCAGCGGCTCTACTAATGAATGTCTTTAGAAATCACCTGAGATTTGTGATTTATAGAGCAAAAAATGCCAAACCAATTAATCTTCTGATTGACATCAGAGATGATTTACATAAATTAAGAAAGTGAATCAACTGTAGGAACTGTTAATTTGGTTGTGTCATTAAAATGACTCAAATCTGCATCTGGTGAGCGCACACACACACACACACACACACACACACACACACACACACACACACACACACACACACACACACACACACACACACACACACACACACACACACACACACACACAATCACTCTCTCTCTCTCTCTCTCTCTCTCTCTCTCTCTCTCTCTGCAGTCCTTGAGAGTAACAGGGTAAAATATGACTGACTAATACGGTGTAATCTTGAGATCACTTGCCGAGTAGGAAAGAAAAAAATAATAATCAGAAATAAACTCCTGACCTCTCAGTGCAGAACCTGGTTGAAGAGCAGAATACTGATCACCTGAGAACCCTACAAACCCATTAAGGTCGTTCAATGCTGTTGCAGAGACAGACATTTGCATTCAGTGATCACACATTTGCAATATCTACAACCTCTACATTCACAGTTCTCCTTTGTGAACTGCATCGTGTTGCATGCTACAGTAATCTTGTTTCATGCTAATCCTGTTTCATGCAATCCATTCGGTTAAAACAAAGAAACGAAGGAAGGAGAGAGAGCGAAAGGGGGGAATTAGTTATGATAGGGGATGTCATCAGTGGCTTGCACAGACATTTTGAGGGGCAGGTGCTCAAGTAAATTATACTTTTTTTTGTTTACTTGGTCTGCTCTTTTTTCCCTCTACACCTATACCTCTTTGCCAAAAATAGCCGATCTACAAGCCCACAACGCCTCGCAGCGCGAGGCGTTGTGGGCTTGTAGATCTGCTATTTTTGGCTAAAGTTGTCCTCAGAAAAGGGATGCTAGGTTTCGAGTGTTTATGGTAAAAAGAAAAATCATATCACATAAAGATTTGCCGGACCCCCTGTAGTAACGCCGAGGACCCCCTAGGGGTCCCAGACCCCCTGTTGAAGACCCCTGCTGTAAACTGGAAAAAAAAACGTTTTTTTCTCAGGCAGGTGCTCTAGCACCACCTAGAGTCTATCTGTGCACGTCCCTGGATCTCATAGCAGAGTCTTTGTCATTTTGAGGTTTTAAAAGCCATGCTGATGTGAGGCCAGCAGGGCTCACAGTGTTTTGCTTGTGGATGTTAGCGGTCAAGAGGTGCACGCATCATCCCAACATTTCGACGGGTGCTGGATCAGAATAGATAAAACTGTAAAGAAAGAGAAGGTCCGCACACCGTCTTAACGCTCCCAAATGTTTTTTATTTATAGAGCAGTAAAAAACACAATGTTTGGTCATGTGTACTAATTCACAGTACACCTGACGATGGCGGCAGAGGCCTAAGCGTTGTGTTTTTACCGCTCTATTGATAAACCATTTCGGGAGCATTAAGACGGTGTGGGGACCTTCTCTTTCTTTACAGTTGCTTGTGGATGTTGCAATTACGCTCCATTTAAACCTGTATCAGCTCCCAGCTCTGTGTTCCTTTGTGTCTGCATGTAAAAAACATATTCTGTCCCCCCCGAGTATATGCTATAATGGACTAATCATTCAGTGCATAGAGCCTTGGCGATACATTAATGTGCACTTCACAGAAGAATGATTTCACCACCAAAACAGCAGGAGTTGCAATCCAAGTTAATAGAAACTCTAGTCTTTCTTTTCCTGGAAAGTCAGCATGCTATAATGGAATCTTAATAAAAAATAGCTGCCTAACGATGATGTCACTGGTAGGCGATGGGTTTCTGAAGGTTCCCAGCCCTCCTATGAGACGCAGACAGAGTAGATTCATATTTTACCATTTTATCATGAGCATTATTAAGGACCAATTATATGAAGATAAAATCCTTTGAAAACAGCCTATCTACAAGCTCACACTTCGCGACGTGATGTGAGCTTGTCGATCGGCTGTTTTCAAATGGCCAAAGTACAGTATATAGGGCTGAAGTGTTTAAAGTAATGTTTTACAAAGTAACTTGTACCTAAAGTTTTCAAGTAATTGTAGTGGAGTAAAAGTACAATATTTGCCTCTTGAGATGTAGTGGAGTAGAAGTAAAAGTATTGAAAACTGGAAATACTACATGTAAAAATGCCTCAAAATTTGACTTAAGCACAGTACTTGAGTACGTGTACTTAGTTACTTTACACCACTGGCATTAGTCAAATGAATAAGAATGGACAGTGTCTCTTGAGTTCTGCACATACTGTACCACATACTGTTCCTCAACCTACCAACTCATACTTTCAGACTAAACCCTGTCACAAAGTCTCCTGGAGACACCCACGGTCTGGTCACTGTCACCAGCTGAACCTGATCCCAACACAATATGTTGATCTCAGAGGCATCCACCAAGCCTGCAGTTTTCACAGCATAGACTGTGACCCTGGCCACTCAGAGTCCAGCCATTTTTTAATTATAGAATATGTGTCTTCAATTTAAGTAAGTATTCCATATTATGGCAGCAATTATACAACTTTGTTTTGGTTTGCTGTAATAACATATTCTGTAAGTCCTCAGAGGACCTTTGGTTCTTACTCCCTGGTTCTTAGCCAAGCATTTAAATAGGTTGTGGCTGCTGTGACCAGAGCCTGTGAAGGGATTCACTAAGTGTTAATTGTTGTTTATTCAGCTGTGAGATCAACAGGGAAAAGGTTGACTTCAACATGTACCTGTTCACACACGCATGCACTCATGCTCACACACACACACACACACACACACACACACACACACACACACACACACACACACACACACACACACACACACACACACACACACACACACACACACACACACACACACACACTATACTTCAGCTGTTTGGTCTGTCTTTATTAAAACCACAGAACATTATCCACTTAGACTGGCTGTAATTTCTGGTAACTTTCCGATCATTGTTGGGCCTAATTTTAGATACCTTTCAGATATAACTTACTTCTATTTTCTTCCTCTGCTTTGGCTGTTAATTTGATCAATTTCCGTTGATCATTGAGGTATTTAATTCAAATTCATTTGCTGGAGTTTGTTTTTCTACAATGTGTTTCGGGTGGGAAATGAACACTGGCCAGCTGCCATATAGCCCTACTGGCAGATTTTGACTGTGTCTGGTCTGTATTGTCTGCAGAGTCGGCATCTTTATTGTAGAAATACCATTTGGCGAGGAAAAGGTGGCAGCATTTGGGATTCCATCAGCCATTGTGGCCAGTTGGTTTCCTTGGAGACAGACACACATGCTGGAATTTAAATCCATGCTGGTTCTTAAATCAGTTGACACATACACTATATAGATTGCAATGCCATTTATTGTTTGATATTGCAGTTGCTTTATATCCATAAAGGCATGCACTGGCTATTCTGCCGTAGAATGCACTCGCTCCTTCTCATTAACTTTGACTGGCTAAGATCAGTATTGATGTAGACTATAGAGGGTTAGGGGTCAGGCCTTTGGGTCTATGCAGAGTCTATTCATTTGTGTTAAGTCGAGCTCAGTTACAGCAGAGATAAATATTATAGATTTTCTGTCTGTCTCTGTATCTGTTTATTGATTCATTATTTAATTCTAAAGGTGGGAAAAAAACCTTTGAATGCTAATTTCAACATACTATTTATTTATTTTTTAATCCAATATATTCAACTTCTGAAATTCATTCCAACAGCGTGTCAAGTCACGTGTCATCACACACACACACACACACACACACACACACACACACACACACACACACACACACACACACACACACACTGGTAGGATGTGTAGGGTGTTACAACTTGTTAGTGTAAATGATGAAACGGCTCAGTTGGTGTCATATCCGTCTCTCCGTTCCCACTGAGCTTCAAACTCAGTCTGTCATTTATCTCCTCCAGTCTCCTCCTCCTCTGTTGTTAACTGGGAGAAACTGGGCCAGTGGTGGCCTTGTAGCTATTGTTTTACTCATTATGAAGGGTTTTTCCTGGCTCAGAGTGGGCATTTGGAGGGTGACTATACGCTTGATAGTAAGCAGGATCCATCCACACTCAAGGCAATGTTACCTTACTTACAGAAAGGGGGGGGGGGGTAACAGGTAACAGGATTTATTTTACCACAATCCTGAGGTTTTCCTTATTGCATTTTTAGCTCTTTAACCAGTAATTTGGAGATGTGGATATTTGTTCAGTTGGCTCTATGCACAGCAGCTATCCTTGTTCCCGGGCTTTTGTCATCTACCCGACCTAATGCAGACGTGTCTATAGGGTGGGACTGTCGTTGTATGCACTCCCCCTGGAAGCAGTCTTTGTCGACCAATCAAAACATGTGTTTCATGCACCGGGAATGCACACAGCTCTGGTCACTTCTTAGTCTTAGGAGACCATTTTGTGTACCATAGTAAACTCGGAAGCAGATTCTTTTTTTCTACATGACTGAGTTGATGTTGTCTCTCTGCATCCAAACAGCTCTCAGCTGGATACTAATTGGCTCGTCTGAACTCTGACATGCTGTGTTCTGCTGTGTGATGCGAGGCCTGTGTCTTTGAATCATACAGAACAACACTGGATTGCTGGACCAAAATAAATCCTGAAGAAATAAATACAGAAAGCATACAGTTTATCTGTCATGTTCAGGGTAGAGAGCAGACATGTATTAGATTTAACATGCTACAGTATGGTGGTGAGATCGGTTTAAACTGTCAAATCAAATCAACATGACTATTAATAGAAGCTCTGCAGTGGCTTTGACTGATGGATAAGACTGACCCCTTTGAAACATGGACTGTGATAACACTGCTGTGTGAATAAGGGAGGGATTCATTGTATTGGAGTTGTGAAATAGTGTAAAAAGCCATAATATAGTCGTAGCAAGCCATAAAATATGCATAAACAAACAAAACAAATTAGAATGGTGGACTCAGCAGAGTGCAACTCTCCAGCATATACCCTAACATTAATAGCACGTATGCAGTGACATTTTTATCCCGCGATTTTGTAACCCTATTTTTTATACCCAGTGCCAATTGTCTATGTAATCCTGGGCACTACCTTCCCTCTGCCAACCTAGGGAGGCCAGGGCCGAGCTCATGCCTCCTTCAATGCATGAGAGCCAACTGACCTTCTTGTCACCTGACAGGGGAGAGTTTCCCTGGTAAGGAGCACGTTAAGGAAGGAACACGTTATTCCAACCAGTACCTTTCCCCTTCCTCATGCGCACCGGCTGGCCAGGGGGAGGCAGTATAGTGACCAGGATTACTGCATGTTTTTGTGAGGGTACTACCTACCCTAGGGAACACGGGGAGAACATGCAAACTCCACATAGAGAAGCCCTTTCGCCAACCCCACCTAGGGTATGGGCGCTGATGACGCCGAGGAGAGAACACGCCCACAGCGTCAGCCAAATCAGCACCGTTCAAGCTATGTCCCCAATAGGGACATATCCCCCCTAGTCAATATGTGCCGTTTCTGTCCTTTTCCAGTCACCCGTTTGCCATCTTGTGAGTGAGAAAAGAGTCTCGTTAAAAGAGTCTGTGGGTTAAACGGAGCAGTCTAGCCATGCCAGTTTTGTTTTGTGTGCATGCTTGCATGTGTGTTGTGAACATCTCATTCTTCAGCTGAGTGTCAGACCACAGTTCCTGCTTACCCGGGACACTGGCTGCAATATTGCTGCCAACAGATCATACTTAAGTAAAAGTATCAACACTGCAATATAGAAATACTCTGTTACAAGTAAAAGTCCGGAATTCAAAATGCACTTGAGTAAAAGTACAAAAGTATTGGCATCAAAATGTACTTAAAGTTCCAAAAGTAAGAGTACTCATTGTGCAGATTGTTCCTTTTCAAGTTTTCAGATGTATAAACATATTTTGAAAATAGCTGATCTACAAGCTCACAATGCATCGCATCGCGACCCATTGTGGGCTTCTAGATTGGCTATTTTCAAATGGACGAAATTTATTTTGGGCTGAAGCAATCTGGGAAGTGGGAACCCATAGTCAAAAAAAAAGGAAAAGACACCGCCCTCTGCTGTTTTGAATGAGTTCTTGAGAGATCAGGGCTGAAGTAATCTGAGTTCCCAGAAGTTTTCGCCAGCTCTCGCATACAAACGGGAGGGGCGAGGAAACTTCTGGGCCAGAGCCCTGGTATTTGTGGACGGGACGTAACTTACACTCAGAATCTGAGCGGACACGCCTCTTACCGGTCTGAGAGCTGTGCAACTCGTCTAAACAGTCCGACGAGAGGCAAACAGCAGTACACAACAATGGCGGCCGCAATTTCTCAAGGAGAAATTGCTTCCCGTTGCTCCTATTTACATGCAACACCCACTGCATGTGGATCCCGCCCCCTTTTCTTCATTGGCTGTTGATTTGAATCAGAACGCAGGGGCCACGCCCCTGCTGTCCAGGCTCTGAGGCGAAGTCTCCCAGACTAGGGCTGAAGTGGTTAACGGATGTTTTGTAATGATAATACAAATCTACAAACTAACTAGTAACTAAAGTTTTCAAATAACTGTTGTGGAATAAAAGTAGTCTACAATATTTGCTTCTGAGATGTAGACAGCTTTGGACATATGAGGTTTCCACCCGACAGAGACGATATCATATAGTATAGACATGATGAATGTTAGTCATATTTATATATACAGTATAGACATGATTAATGTTAGCCATATTTACAGTATATACAGTGTTGATGTGATGAATGTTGGTCATATTTGTAGACATGATCGATGTTAGTCATATTTATATACAATGTAGACATGATGAATGTTAGTCATATTTATATACAATGTAGACATGATGAATGTTAGTCATATTTATATACAATGTAGACATGATCGATGTTAGTCGTATTAGAGTGAAATAGTCACAGTGTTACAGGTGATTCTACATTGGATCATATCAACATACTATTTTAGCTTGAAACTTGGAAGATGCTTGGAACATTATTTTTGGTACATATTGGACACCTTAAACACCGGACACCTTTCTAGCATGTAGAAGGAAGCTGTCAGACTAAACTGCAGAAATATTATCCAGATTATGTAGACTGTAAAAAATATGGACGAAGGGAGCCCCATTAGTTTCTACAGACCCGTTTTGAAGCCACTTTTTCGGCGAATTCAAATCCGCCATTTTTTTATTCCTGGTCCGGAAAAGGACCCGGAAACGACCACAGTGAGCGACCATAATTTATTAAATGCATATCATGATCATTTTAAAAAATACTTTAAACTAGAAATTGATTTGAAAACATAGTGTTTATGAAAATGTTTACCAAGGTAATAAAACCAAGTGTAAAGTCCGGCCAAAACCTTGTTCACTTGTATTGAGAGTAAATTATTCTAGAGCCTGCAGGAGGTGAAATAGCAATTAAGCCATTAATGGGAACTGCACCCTTAAGAGATTCAGGCGGTGGGCTTCAAATCCAGCGGAGATTCTTTGCTGCCTGATTAAAATGTAATGTCCCAAATATTCTATCAGAATAAATGTTTTAACGAAAGGCTCGTATCCACCAGGTACTGTAACACTCGTTTACATTATCAGCTCAGCTAAAACCCTCACATTTCTCCTTTACAACCTCAACCTCTTATTCTCACATTGAGAACAGAATTTACAATATTCCTTTCCTATGTCTACTGAAGTGGTGAAATGTAATCCCTTATGATTCAAACATGTGTCAGGGCAGTCATAAATATTAATATAATAAGTCTGGTGTGCAGGGGGTGCGCTGAGCTCGAAAAAGGCGAACAGAGAGTTTACATTGCTGCACATCTGTGGCGAAATGCCTCTGTATGTTAGGGGTTTAACTTCAGGTTGTACCTGGCACACACACACACTCACACGCACGCACACGCACAAACACACACACACACACACACACACACACACACACACACACACACACACACACACACACACACACACACACACACACACACACACACACACACACACAGGACAGCATACAAGGACAAAAATTAAAGGTGCAGTAAGATTACACAAAATCATGGCATATGTCTTCATGATACAATAAGCATGTCACTCAGTACTCTATGGGTATAAGTAACAGCGTCTAACGCCATATGTGGCGGCTGCCAATTATAGCAGAGACAGCACAATACTTTGCCAGCCTTTTTGCCTCCTTTTTGGGCATCCCCAGTTATTGGAACCCTCTAACAACCAGTCTATGGGTATCTCCTAGGCTGCCAAATATAAAAACAAATAGTCTGCACCTATTAGCCCAGCTCTGAGATGGTATGTAGAAGGGTTTGGTATTTAATGACCTTGGTCATAAAAGCTTCCTCTAGGCTAGGGTCAAAGGTGCAGGCTATCTCTAAAGTTAGCTTTCCACCACACCGATTTTGAGCCGACTTGGCTTCGGGAAGCGTTGGATATCATCGTCCCGTCGGTTAGGTGTCCGTCGGGTGGTCCGTCGGGACCTTTTTGGCCGACTCAGGGCGGACCGGACTTGTCCAGTTCTTTGGCCGACTGGTAGAGCCATGGGGTGGTGAAGCTGGGTGAGAGCTAGGGCTTAAGGTTTGATCAACGCTGCCTTCGAGGTTGCCAGATTATGTGAGTGAAATCAGCGACCAGGTCTATGAAAACCTAGATTCACTGTTTCTCTCTCCGTCTCTCAAAGCGAGCAAGCGAGCGAGAGACAGAGAGAATAAGCCTACGTTTGCACAACAATTGTCTGAAGATCCATTCTATATGTCATGTTATGGTTTAACTTTTAAGGACAGCTCAGTTCAGACCTGACTTGCGCTGCAGCTGGTGACATTGATTGATTGATTGATTTTACCTACTTTTGCGTGTACTGGAATGATGTAATTAATTGTTTGGGAGCAGGTGTGTAAGATTCCAATAGTATAAACATTTTGAATGGCTTTCATATATACTCTTAATATATTTTTTCAAATGAGATTAGGCCTTATAGATCGAAATGTGCTCAGATTTGGCTATTTTCTGGGTGTTAATTTCAATAAATTAATTTATTTTCGATTATTCGAATAACCGTATTCAAAAATGGTGTGTACACATCAGCAGTGATGGAAAAAGTACTCAAATGTTTGAAAATAGCAGATCTACAAGCTCACAACGTGTCGATATGCGACACGTTGTGAATCGGCTATTTTTAGGTTGAGTCTGGTGGGAAGGACGTGTAGTCTGGCTTTTACAGTGAATGTGATGATGTCCTCATTGAGTGCAGTATTCTTAAGAAATGAGGGTGAGACAGAGTAGTCAGTAAAGGGAAGACATGCAAGTTTCCCCTGGAGTTTTAGTCCAGTCCAGTGTTGTTGTTGTTGATTCTGGGGTAGATCCATGAGGACTCGTCTGGCACCTGTAGCTGTTAGCAGGTGACTGTGACCAGCATATGTGACTGTTGCCCTGACCTGGATGAGGGGGTCGGTTACAGTATAATGTCCTCTGAGACCCTCACAGTAAGAGTCAGACCGCACCCACTCGATAGACACTCCAGTGTGGACACTGTCGTTCAGGTAAGACCCCAAAACCTGTCAGTCTCAATGTCAGATGTTCAAATACCAGATTGTGTCTCTAAAGCCTCTCTCTCACATCTTTATGTGTAACAATGTAAAAAAAACAAATGCCCTGGAAAACAAATAACTATCTGGGGTTCTTCCACATAGACAACCATGAGCTATTATCAGACATTAGACAAAAGCAAACCACAGATCAATGTAATTTAAATAGATGATAAAGCACCCCCCAGTGCAGTCTGTGTGTGTTCAGTGTATGTACTATGGAGCTGCTCAAAGTGATTTAAATGGACAGCGTGTCCTGTGGCTCGGCAGTACACACGGTGTGGAATTGGTTTTCATGGTGTTATAAATCAGTTGGCTAACCCAGCATATCTTCTCTGAGACTATTTACAGGGTGGCTCCATTCATTTTTCTTCTCTTCTTTTTTTTATTTTTGTATTTTATTAAGTGCAATTTATTAGGTTCAAGCCAAAGTACATCATGTATCAGAATCACTTCTACTCAGACAGAACCACATTGTTGTTACTTTTAACATTCAGAACCCCTCTCAGCAATAGCGAAACACAAACAAAAACAAAACCACTACAAAACTAAAACACAAAAAAATTAAGAAAACATAACACCAAAGGTACAGGGTCCAACACACCTCTTCACATTGACAACAGACTACTTAACCTGGAAGTGTCCACTACATTTATGAGTAGTTGCCACATCTTTAAAAAGCCTTTGTAATTATCATGTATAATAATAATAATCTTAATTGTCCCAGAAGGGATTTTTGTCTTCACAGTCTGTTCAAAAGCAGCAACAAAAAATAGTTACTCATATCAAGGATGTATGTAAGTGTCTCTAAAGGCCCCTACAGACCAGACAGACTCGTTCAGACTACTTCAGACTACTTCAGACTGCAACAGACTGGTATTCGGTTGGCAAAAGTTGGCATTTAGTCTGTCAGCCGACTTGCCATTGAAATGCTAATGCCCAGCCCAATGTGGGAACCCATTTACAAATAAAAAGGAAAAACAGCGCCCCCTCTGCTGTTCTTGAGAGATTGCTTTCAGCCTAGGGTATAGTGCAGCCAGGTCTGCTTATTATAAGCGACTTTGGGCTTGTTTCCCTGCAAAGTCACTTGTAAATGGATGTTCCCAGCGTTTTTTCTTTTTTTTCTTCACTGACGTGCAGTGGTGTAAAGTAACAAATACATTTACTCAAGTACTGTACTTCAGTACAATTTTGAGGTACTTTTACTTTACTGGAGTATTTCCAATTGTCTATACTTTTACTCCACAACAATTATTTGAAATGTTTAGTTATTACTAGTTAATTTGCAGATATAAATCATTATAAAACATACATTAACCACTTTAGCCCTATTTTATACCTATAAGCTATTTGAAAATAGCAGATCTACAAGCTCACAACGTGTTGCGATGCACACGTTCTGAGCTTGTAGATCTGCTATTTTTGAACTTGCACTAATAATGACTTTAGTTGATTTTTCACTCTTTAGAATATAGTATTTCTTAATTATTAATAATTACAGCTTGTAGATTGGCTATTTTCACTATTTTCATTTCGATCTATAAGGCCAAATCTAATTTGAAAAAAAAATATTAAGAGTATATGAAAGCCAATTAAAATGTTTATACTATTGGAATCTTACACACCTGCTCCCAATTAATTACATCACCACAGCGCAAAAGTAGGTCAAATCAATCAATCTCTCTCTCTAGGAGCGACAATGAGAAACAGTGAATGTAGGTTTTCATAGACATGGTCGCTTGTTTCTCTCACATAATCTGGCAACACTGATAGATAGCACCCTGCATGTTGTTTGACACAACTTCTCTGCCACATGGCTACTCCAGTCGGCCAGTCGGCTAGCCCGACTGGACATGTCCGGTCGGCCCTGGGTCGGCCGAAAAGGTCCCGACGGACCCCCGACGGACCCCTAACCGACTGGCCGACTATATACGACGCTTCCCGACGCCGATTCGGCTCCGATTCGGTCCGGTCTGGGGACAGCTTAAGCAGGGCCGGCCACTGGCATAAGCAGTCTATGCGGTTGCTTAGGGCCACAACCACTATGGGGGCCGGGGAGCCTGTCATAGTCACAGAAATTGTTCAGACTAATTGAGAAACCTCTGAACGTTGGCACCTCAGAAGATCACACTTCTTGAGAAAGTTTCTTTCGTTCTTCCTGTGATGTCTGCTCCTATTCAGTCATTTCTGGTGATGGCAGATCAGCTTTTTTAATTTCCAACGAAGAACACACCGTCCTGGCACTAGACAGAGGGAGCTAGCCCAAGCAGGGTTGAGGAGATCACTTATAGGGAAGTAAATCCCTAGGAGTCCCTAGGAGTTTATTTCTTGAAATCGGCTGTCATATATAATTGTCGTTTTCACCCTATAGATTGATCCCCGACCAGGGACACTGTAGGATAGTTCACTAGGATGCTATCCAGAGTCAGACCCAATACATAGGCCTACATTTGTTTTTATTCCAATTCATTTTAACAGACGTCTCCCGTGATATATGCACTTATTATAAGCGACTTTGGTCTATTTTTTTCTGTAAAGTTGCTTGAACGTGTAGTTGCTTATTTGACCTTGTTTCTTAATGTTGTTTGAACCAGTTGTTCTCAAACATTTTCATGGTAAGGACCCCCAAATTAATATTTGTCCGTAGACCTCCCCCCTTCTGAAAATATGTTGTGCCATAGACCCCCATACAAGATCTGTGTGGATTTGGAAAATATTCCACAATGTTAATTATTTCCTTTTTTTAAATAGCCTATCTACAACGTGAGCTTGTAGATCGTCTATTTTCAAATATCCAATGTATTTGTATATAGGTTTAAAGTGCTCATGTGGCCTATAGTCGCTTTTGTTGGGCTTGGTTTCATAGAACTGGTTGCTTATTTCTCTCACAAAATCTGGCAACTCTGTTTACACACTGCACTCAGCCACTCAAAGACACTGTGACACACAGAGCCCGCTCTCGTCTCACTCTCTCTCTCTCTCTCTCTCTCTCTCTCTGCAATTCCTCTCAAATAATAGCCCCTACACGAGCACGCTCGCTCACTATCTCATGATTATGTTCAATATCTGCGGTATCAAAGTGATATTAATTCTATCCTGATAAGGTTGGTAGCATGGTTATATCAGTTATAAGCTACCTATATCTCTGTAGTATCAAAGTAATATCAGTTCTGTGCTGATATCTCTGTGATATCACAGTAATATTAGTTCTGCTGTGTGGGTTCTTTTCAGATCAGGCTGTCTGCTTTTTTTAGCCGCATGCGCTAGCACTAGTCTTAGTCCGACACCCGAGTGAAAAGTGTCGACACCTGAGTGAAAAGTGTCGACACCTAAGTGTCATTGGCTGTCCTGGCTGTCCATCACACTTCCCCCCTTTTAAGCCCCCCTTTTAAGCCAATGGGGAGACGAAAATTTAATGGACACGTTAGTCAACGAATTAGACGAGACGAAAATGTTAGGGCGGGACGAATGGAGAAGAGATCCAATCAGAATTACTGTTTTTGTGGGACTAGTTGGGAAGGGATCCAATCAGAACGATCCTCATTGTTAGTTAGGTTGAACCACCCGGAAGCAGACCATATTAGGGGCCAGCATGGACGAACACAAATCACAACAAGGCAACGCACGGAGTTACACAGCAGAGAGAGAGAGAAAGGGAGACAGCTTCAGCCAGGAGGGTTAGCCTAAATGCTAGCGTGCTTCATTAGACCTAGTTTGGCTATTAAGTTATTATTTGCCCATGTTCACACTGACTTCAATCTTAGCTATTGTTGGGAAGACCCGTGTGGTGTCACAAAATGTTGCCACCACTTATATAAAAAACATTAGAGCGTTATTCTGCGACGCTAATGTTGCCAGGTTTGGCGAGAGAAACAAGCAATCCAAAAAACAAGTAATCAGGTCTATGAAAAGATTGGGGCCAAAAAAGCCTGCCCCATGCATGCGGCTTTATTATGACTTAGGTCATTCTTGTTTTTAAACCGCTATACTTGAACATAGAAAGTTCCATTTGATGTTGTAGATGTTTGGTGTTTCAACTGAACAGACACTTGTGTTGACGGTAAAATGTCACCTCACAAACCGTCATCAGAGCCCATTAAGATCATGTTTTATCAGATCTATTAAAGGCATGCTAGAGGAGTTGAAAGGAGTTGGCTGTGTTTGCTCACATATGGAATTCAACTTTAACACATTGACTGCCAATCGCGTAGATCTACGCGAACCGATTTAAAGCCGCAGCGTGCCAGTCGCGTAGATCTACGCGACTCGCATTTCCCATGTTAAATCGAAAAAGTGCACTTTCCGGATTTTTTTTCGACCCATTTCCGGTTCCGGGGCCGACCGGAAACGGAATAAAACTGGTTCCGTTTTTTTCGCTCGCATCCGTTTCCTGTCTAGGCATCAGCTTAGAATCGATTTATCTCCCTTGTGGTTTTCCTCACCGCATCGTCCTGTCTAACGTTCTCGCCTGTAACTTCAAGATGGAGGCACGGATCGGCTCGCAGTTTTTTGTTTTTGTTTTTCACGGATCCCGTGTTTGTGTCGAACCAAATGAACACGGATTTTAAACGGATTTAGCGGGGGCTATGACGACATGAAAAAAACAAAAAAACAACAAAAAGAGCTTGGCACTGGTAGGTACATTATGAGATTAACCTCTGGCGTTAAAGCAGAGAGATGTGAGATATCTGTTTAATCTCAATAAGAATTCCACCCACACACATGTATCTGCATTCAGGAAAGGGTGTCCTGGGTTCCTGGGTCCTGGGGTCTCTGGTGTCATAGCTTAACCTGGGATGGTGTAGGGCCTTGTGTCAATGGTTACTCACTGCTTCTCCTCAGTTACACAGAGTACGACTTACATTGAGTGAATAAGTAAATTACAATAATCATTCAAATCCAAGGTAATCTGTATTGTTACGGGGAGGTGTTAGCGTTTCAACTTTACTTTGACTAGCTCGTTCATACAGCAGTATGTCTGATTGTCCTGGCCAAAGAAGCTCTTTAGCGAACTACTGCCACTGGCAGCGGTGGCCTAGTGGTTAGAGGGGCGGCCTTGATACCGGAAGGTCCCTAGTTCGATTCCCCAATTCATCACATCAATCATGAATCACCGCTGAATAGCCCTTGAGCAAGGCTTCCATGCAGGGTCCGGCTGGAAACAAGCTTCGTGCTTAGTCCGACACCCTGGGTAAACAACAAACTTTGCTTTGCTTTGGCCTTCTGACCGCTGAGCCACTTTCCATGTGGCATTATCCCTGGTTGGGGTGATTAAGATCTTTGATCAATCTGCGAGCTTATCATGCATAATAAGACTTGAATGGAGGGAAGATCACCTCTGCTGATATACAGTATGAATTCATTATTGAAATCAAACAAATAATGTTGATCATTCTGTGCGTGTGTGCGTGCGTGCGTGTATGTGAACTAATGAGCGTGTACTGTCTGGATGAAGCATTAAAACAGAACATTAAGAGCAAATTAAGTGCAAAAGAAACGCATCATAAAAGGAAATTTGAATACAATAAAAAACAGAGTGAAAACAATTACAGTGTAAAAGAAATGTTGAAAAAGCCTCAGCAAAAGGCAGCTGTAAACAGAAAATCTTTGCAAAATGGCCTTTCTTCTGTCTGCTTGCATGCAGGTAGGTGGTTCATCTATCTCTGCCTGATCATAATAAGGGAAGCACAGCTGTCATGAGGTACCACTGCTGACCCCTCTCTCACTGCAGTATTGATCTGCCTTGTCAAGTCTTCACCAGCCGGGGATCCCATGTGCATATCTAAATTCACTCTCTCGTCACTACGCAAGCCATCGTCTTTATCAGATCACTGAAATGAAAGCGACCAAAGCTTAAATTTAACTCTCCCAAGTTAACGGCTAGAAATTTGTATTTCAATGTATCTTATTATCATTCTGTCTTTCCATTGTTGCTTTTATTTCTTCAGTTTTCAGTGCCAATTTGATTTGATTTGCCCATGCAGAGGGAGACACATTTAATTGAACTCTCTCTCGTCACAGAAACTAAATTCAACGCTCTGTGTTTTTTCCTTATTTGCTGATCCTTGACAAGAACATCCAAGTCTTTTCATGTGTTGTGGTCTGTGTTATGCTGCTCTGTTGAAAAGCGAGATATATAGTTTTGTTGAGCTATGATTGTTCAGTACAAATTAAACTTTATTTTGACTGTCTTCCCTATCATAGATTATTATTACATTTGCTCTATTAAAAACCACACCTTCACAAAAAGAGAAAAGGAAAAAAGGTCACTATGTATTTCGTGCATAATTTACATCAGCGCTCAGAAAACAGTTCTGGTACACTGCCTCAATGTTCAGTATACTAAAACACAGAGATCTAGTAACATGGCTTTGTTTTGCATTAATCAGGTAAGTTGTTTTTTGAGACAGCTACTGATATCAGAACAGTCTAATTAATTCACTCACAGGGCCCTGTAGCCTTAGGTTTAAAAACATTCCATCCTCTCTGATACAAAGACATCAGAGAGGCATCAGGGCGGGACGGGCACCGTCAGGAGCCGCGGCTTCTGATTGGTCTGTGGGGCGGGGCTGGACCAGTGGCTTCCGATCTAAAGGTCAATGGGCAGGGCAGGACAGAGCCTTCCAATGTAAAAATTCGAGTGACTTCCTGACTTGCCTACGTACTCGGTGACGTATGGAAATCCGGCTCAAACTGGATGATAGCCAGACGGAAAAGCAAAAAAAAAAAAAAAAAATGAACGAGCGCCTCTGTCTGGATTCCAGGCTGCCCACTTCCCACTTCATCTTTATCACTGGTCAGTTTCCGTAAGGACTGCAGAGACCTGATACCGTACAATGTGTGTCCATTTGTCCGCAAATCGTCTTCTTGTGACCACTTTGGCTGGATCCTAGATTACCTGTTAGAATTTAGAAGTTTCCAATACCAATAGAGAGGGAGGTTTGGTGGTGATGGGATAGAGACGGTTCAAGCCTGTCCCTGAGTCTTTCCTATTCGTTGGCGTCTTATCGCTTTTTCCTTGAAATTCCTCCTTTTTGTCTGAATGACTATCAGCTGCTCTCCCATCCCTGAGGTAGACATAATAGACCACCACCTGTCCCCTCCCCTTCACCTTCTGCCACCTGCACTACCAATCCCAGTCGACTGCGCTGCACATTACCCTCGCTGACTGATGGACTGTGTCTCATACAGCATCTGTTCTCCAGTGCTTGGTGGTCAACATTGATTTCTCTGGCTTTGGACGGGCTAATCTGTCTATGATTGGCTGGTTTTCTATAAGAGATTACCTACTGTAACTGATTAGCAACGTCCGCACTGTGATGTCTTCAATTCACCTTCATATAATAATCGGATTCACTGAATGTGCTATGGCTACTGTTCATCTGGGTACAGCCAACATTTCAAGGGCACTCCTGTCTTTTAATGAAGCATGTGTTTTACTCTAATTTGTTGCTGGGGTCACTGTCTGTGTCGATGTGGAGCGGGTCACTTCAAACGATGCAGACGCTACATGGCTAATGTTGTATTCTGTCAGACAAAAGACCTGATACACTGCAGTCCCCTTTGAAACTCCTGTGACAGTTTATTAAACAGAGTTGTGTTCAGTTGGTCCTCCAAGGCCAGGCTGACAGATGCAGCCGTTCATTACAGCTCAGATTACCATATGGCGTTAGACCTGCACACCCAACTCCTCTGCACCTCCCCCCAACAAGAACCTGTCCCAGTGGGCTCCTGTAAGGTTTACAGAGGATAATGGACAGTTGGACAGAGGAACGCAGGGTTTTACTGAGACAAATGGGAAATAAGCTTTCACCTTCACTCTGACTCAGAGTGGAGCTTTTCTCGGTTTATGTGGAGTCAAATCAGAACATAACATTCCATATACTTTTTTATAGTTCCCTTCACTGTTGAATATGGGTTGTAGCCGGCTTGTATAAAGAAAAGAAAGGAACCGCTGGCTGAGTGTTTGAAAACTTGCCAACAACATATATGTGGCTTTTGTAAAGTGTGAGTTCAGTTTACTTGTTGCTTTAATACTTAATCTAAATAGATCAAAGTTCAGTTTCAGTGTAATTGCTGGTAATTGAGGAAAGTGTTCAGAGTTAGTGCCTCTGTGCCTAGTGCAACAGAGCTGCCTCTTCTCCCTGCTCTGTGTGTGTGTGTGTGTGTGTGTGTGTGTGTGTGTGTGTGTGTGTGTGTGTGTGTGTGTGTGTGTGTGTGTGTGTGTGTGTGTGTGTGTGTGTGTGTGTGTGCGTGCGTGCGTGTATGGCCTGTGAGAGCTTCCTCATTAAACCCCTGTCAAGCCTTTATCTACAAACCTGACAGCCTCTCTGTCATTGCAAACACACACACACACACACACACACACACACACACACACACACACACACACACACACACACACACACACACACACACACACACACGCACCTACACGCACACACATAACCTACATGCATGCACACATCCACACACTTGGATAGAAAAACATTCCACTCTGCCAATGCGGCTGGCCAGATTTCTGATAGCATTGCGTGCACAAATGTAAGGGGGCTGTTCAAAGAGGTTGAGATATCTGTTGAACTTTGTTTGCCACGTCCCTGTGTCAGCTGCCTTAACAGAAAGATCCCTCTCCAGTTTACATCTTAAAACATCATTGCAAAGCTCCATGAGCCAAAATAAGTTGACACATCTAGCTGTTATGCGTGTGCAAAGTAACAGACTATTTAGAGCAGGGGTCCTCAACAGGGGGTCCGGGACCCCTAGGGGGTCCTCAGAGTTACTAGTTATAGTTAGTTTTTTTTTTACATTAACCACTTAAACCCTAGCATCCCTATTCCAAGGAGAAAATGGCAGATCTACAAGCAAATCTCCAACGCCTCACACTGGAAGGCATTATGAGCTTGTAGATCGGCAAAGTTGATCATAATCATAATCCTAATAAAATCAATAATAATTGTGGTAACGGTCCACATCATAACCGCGGTGAAGCAGTTATTGTCCCCAGCCCTAGCCGTTGATGCAGGTGCTAGCTGTTCTTCAGATCGTGCCAGTACTTGAGCAGCTCACTGGGTTGAACCCCGTGGGACGTGATCAGGTTACTGTACTTGCAGCTGGAGTATTCCACTCGCCAGCGGTTGAACAGGAATTCGCGGGGCGGCAGTGTGGGCTGGATCCCTAGCTTGGCCAGGCAGACCCCCACGTACACATCCTCCAAATGCAGGTGGCGAATGCTCAGTGAGGCTCGGTATATTTTAGTTGCCAAGTCTCCGGAGAACACGTAACCCGTCCCAGAGCAGAAGAAGGGGTACTTCTCACTTGGGTACTCCTCCGGGGACATGTAATACTTATTGTTTTTGTCTCGGATCGGTGCGTCGCTGCTCACAATATATCCTGTGAAGTAGTTTGTCTTGGGATTCAGTTCGGGTCTGAGCACCTTGTGGATGAGGTAATCGGTGTTGACAAACATGTCAGTGTCAGTTTTCATAACATAGCTGGCCCGTGAACAGTGCATGGCCACCCAGTTCATCCCCATCAGTGTCTTTAAAGTCAGGTTATTGTCGGTATCCAAGAAGTCCTGCTGAAGGATATCATGGTGCTTCTGGCTCTCGGACTCCAAGTTCATCTGCTCTTGGCGCCCCAGCTCACCTTCATGCGTCCCCATCAGGAACAGCCGGATGAATCCACGGCCTGGAGTGAGGCTCTCATTGCCCCACGTCTGCCGTATGGCGTCCCGTGCCTCTACGGCAGAGGCACGGGTGGTTATCAGCAACACCAGGAATGGTTGTGCTTTTCCCTCTGGGCATTTATTCGCCTCAGTAATGATGTAGGGGTACGGCCCGGGGGATAGCATGCCACTTGGGCCACCCTCTTCACTTTTGGCTTTAGCTGCCAGAGAGTTCTCCAGACCTGCCTCCCCCGGAGGAGAGGAGTCATTTGCACCTTGCCAGAATCTGATGTTATTATGCTGTTGCTGGTGGTTCTGGTTTCCTGTTGCCTTATTGGCGGAGTTTGACCCACTGCCTCTATGGTCCACGGGAAGCCCTCTCCACCACGGCGAACCCGCGAGGCCCGGCAACCGGTCCCGCATGACCAGAAAGACCGCGACCCCCAGGAGCGAGAGGAGATACAGGAGTCCGAGTCCAACAATGTGCGGACGGCAGTGGCGTGACATTGGTCAGGGAAGTCGCAAGCAGTTTCTCAAAGCTGCATAAAGCGTGGAGGTAATGTGACGGCAGTTCTCCCGAGGGACCCTTGGAGCTAGTGTTTGTCCTCTGAGTGTCACCGAAATATATAAAGCACTGGATGCTAGTTGTGAATGTACCCTCCTCCTTTATTATGTGTGGTGAGCAGGGCCACGTTTGATTACCTCATTAACAAATGACATGACCTGCCTGGTGAAACATGTTCAACAACTCTTGTGGGTGGCTGGTACCAGATAGTTGTTTACGTTGTGGGTGGGTGGTACCAGATCGTTGTTTACGTTGTGGGTGTGGTACCAGATTGTTATTTACGCTCCATCTGGTATTGTGGCTGTGGGTGTCGCTAATGGGATGAAGAAAGGTAAAAAAAAAAAAAAAAAAAGGTATGGAATGCATTTCCACAGGTCTTCAGCACTGGGATGAAAACATTTCAGCCTCTGTGGACATTTTTAAGAACCACTTAAAACACTCCTGTTTAAACAAGTTAAACAAGTTTCTGTTGTATGTAAAGCACTTTGTGAGTTCTCTCTGTGAGAAGTGTTATATACAAATACAATGTACATACTAATTACTTCCCCACACCACACATTCACAAGAGTTGTTGCACGTGTTTCACAGTCAGGTCATTTGTCAATGAGGTAATCAAACGTGGCTATGACGACATTATGACTATGGATGATGATGGTGCTGTTGTTCCCCAAAAGGAAGGGAAGTTTTAAGCCTGCTCTTAAACTTAGGGTGTCTGCCTCCTGGACCAAACCTCAAAGATGGTTCTACAGGAGAAGAGCCTGATAGTTGAAAGTTTTCTCTTGGAGATTCTAATACCCACAAAGTTAGCCTTCATAGCCATCTAGGAATGCAGGGATGCACACAAGTATTTAGTAAAAAGACAAATATAGATGTAATCTGAACATTCTTGACTCAGTTTCTTTACATTTTTGCCCTAAAGTAGTGTCAAGATATGCTTGAATCTTAATAATACCAATTTTAATGAATTCCTTGAGTCCAAAATGTATGGAAAATGTGTTCATTTGTATGTTGTATACTTCCAAAGATTTGCTGTTTCCCTTTTTGGGTTTGGGTAGGATATGTGTAACATGGGCTTAAAAATTAACCCTGTGGGACATTATTTCAGTCTGGTACATGACAGAAAGTTAAAATACACACTTCAAGGATTAAGAAAATGCAGTTGTCAAGAAAAAGTGTTTGGTAAAAACAGAATTATGTGATATGGAAATTGTGCTGCTGTATTTGTCCTGTAGTCTAATAGAGTGAAGATGTGCTTGAATCTGAATAATAACCACTTTGTTGAATTCCTTGGGTCCAAATTGTATGGGATTTTCTATTTATTTGTCTCTGGTTGTAGAGACAAATAAATAGGTCTCCACCAGGTCAGGTAGGTTATTGTGGGCCAGCAATGTTTGGAATTCGCCAATCAGGATGGAATATGAAAAACTGGACAGATCCGTGTTGATCACTTGACTATAGAGATAATGTGTACCGATTTGCGTGATGTTGGGACACAATTTGTAGGAGCTGCGTTCATGATTTGAGCCTTTTTTTTCAGAACGGAGTACTCCCGCAAACTTTGGAAGCCAGTTTTAGACAATCAGGATGGAATAGGAAAAATCTGAAAGACCCGTTTTGTTATACTATGTAACGATTTACAGTCAAAAAAAATGTTTTGCAAAAAACGGCAGATTATGCTGCAATTTGAAGAAACAGGATGTCTTTCATTTGAAGTCATTTTCAGACCCTGGGAATGATTTACCTGCGGCCATTGACAACTGTTGGGAAAAGCTGGGAAAGCAACGATCATTCTTAAGAATCTTCTTGGATCATTCTTGGATATTACAGAGGGGATGCCAGGCAAACCTGTGTGTTTATTGATCCTTGCTTGAAGGCTTAGCAGCTATGTTTATACTTACTCCTTATGACCCATCTTTTTCCTACGTATTGAGGTAGAATGCCTAAAGAGATATGTTAATGTTTGTTTTTTTTGCAATCCAATTTTCCCCACAATCAATTAGCCCCAGCAGTTTTTTATTTGATCAAGCTTATTGATGTTTATTGTAAATGTAATGGCTGTGTTGTCAGAGACTGAGTTATTGACTTTCTCAGATATGAGGTTTGTTATGAGGATTATTATCATGATGAAATCCTAGCCAACTTGTGTGTGTGCATACACACATGGAGGTCCATATGTCCAGTGGTGTAAAGTAACTAAGTATATTTACTCAAGTACTGTACTTAAGTACAATTTTGAGGTACTTTAACTGTACTGTAGTATTTCTATTTGTCTATGCTTTTACTTCTACTCCACTACATCTCAGAGACAAATATTGTACTTTTACACTTATTTGAAAACTTGAGTTACCAGTTACTTTGCAGATATAAATTATACACACGGTACAGAATTCAGAGGTGCCATATTTAAGCATTTTTGTAAGGGGTGAT
>NC_139945.1:23767642-23800142 GCF_963454915.1 Gymnoscopelus microlampas | reverse complement strand
AATTATAGGTCTGGCTTTAGAGCTACATACTAATTCAGCACCTACAGTAAATTAATTGATCTATTAAGAGTCATCGTTAGATAAGAACGTGTATGGTCATTTTGATCTCCCTGTGTTAAATGGGGATAGAGTTACACAAAGTCACTGACTTCACTCTTTGTCCCCATCTTCCCTTTTCTTCCCCTCCTCCTCTCCCTCGCTCCCTTCTGTCTTTCCCTTGCCTCCATATTAAATGTCTTTCTCTGCAGAAGTCAGAGCTGGGAATGCTGTCTGTCTACTATACATACATCTTCACCTCTATGGTAAGGAAATGGGACACAGGGAACAGACTATTGGATATTGGGAGTAAAGACCAGGAGGTTCTTATACAGACAGACAGACAGGCCGACTCCCTAAAACATCAGCACTCGGGGTGTGCTGTAATTACAGTCAACGCTCAGCAGAGGTGGAACAAAGTCCCTATGTTGCAAGTCCAAGTCGAGTCTCAAGTCCCGAGTCAAGTCCAAGTCAACACTGGCAAGGCAAGTCCCAAGTCAAGTCCAAGTCCTAAGCTTTTTGTTTTGAGTCCCAAACAAGTCCTAACCTTTTGTTTCGAGTCCCAAACAAGTCATAAACCTTTTGTTTTGAGTCCCAAACAAGTCAGTCATAATGCTAATTAATGATATGTAATGTAAAGATGTACATAAATTCTCAAGTCAAGAGGGCTCAGTCAAGTCACAGGTCTTTGGCGTTCAAGTCAAGTCTATTTTTGATTTGATCAAGCAAGTCTAAAGTCATCAAAATCGGGACTTGAGTCCAAGTCGAGTCTCGAGTCCAAGTCCCCACCTCTGACGCTCAGAATGAAGGACATAAAAGACAGAAACAAAAAGATTGTCAGCGGAAGGATGACATTTAAAACATAGCAAGACAGGGAGAGGTGAACCATACTGTAGTACAGAAACCTGGTATGACCTGGTCTATAGGATATTTGGTTATATTAGGGCTGATCCATAAGAGTTACTGTAGGATTTGCAAAGATGGCAGCTTGAAGACAGAAAATCCAGTGCTACAGTATATGGTAAAATCTTTAAATTTCCCCCCTGGCAGCTTCCTATAATGGAAATGAATGAGGTTGGAAACACTTTGCTCTATTGGCGCTGTGGAGGTAATTCATATCAACCTGATTTATGACCCTATCCACACACCTCCTGGTGTGGTTTAAATGCTCAGAAAAAGTATCCCTGTTGAATACATATATATATGTCAAATATTTTTCTCCTCACAAAAACTTCCATAAAAGGAGAGTATCTTTATCCTTGCTCTATCTTAGCCCTCATTTGATATTCCATTATCTACAGTATGAATATGTATACCATGGATCCTCCAGAATTTGAGTAATCCAATGAGTATCCACACTAAATATAAAAAAAATCACCAAACGCATTCACTTTCCCGCCCAGTTTCCCTCGCCTTAAAGGGCAAGACCACTTTGGTAGAGGTTTGGGTTGTGTAGTTACCTTGCCATGATGTAACTCCAAAGTTGGACGAGAAATAAAAAAGAATTGCTCCATTGATTAGAAATTGAGAATTCTAAATATGCTCCTCAATGACTTACATTGTACGGTAAAACAGCCCTTTTAGCACATAAACAAATGCAAACAAAGTCGATTCAGACAATAACATCACGAAACCCAGTACTGTTTTTTTTTTAATAAAAATGTTAACTTCCTGTTGATTTTACTATTTGAAGATCCAGATCCAGTCCGGGTTTTCTTCCTAATAAAAATGGCTAAATCAACAGGAAGTTTTTAAGAAAAAAAACAGTAGCCTACTGGGTTTGGTGATGTTCTATATTGTCTTAATCAACTTTGATTACTTTTGTTTATGTGCTTGAGAGCAACTTTGAGAGCTGTTTCAGTGTACGATGTAAGTCAATGAGGAGCATATTTTGAATGATTGTATTTTCAATTTGTAATCACTGGAGCAATTATATTTTTTATTTCTTGTCCACCTTTTGGAGTTACATCATGGCAATGTAACTACACAACCCAAACCTCTACCAAAGTGGTCTTGCCCTTTAAAGTCATTCTTTTAGCACATAAACAAACACAAACAAAGTTGATTTAGACAATATAGAACATCACCAAACAAACCCAGTACTGTTGTTTTTAAATGTTTATAAAAATGACAACTTCCTGTTGATTTTGCTATTCTTATTAAGAAGAAAACCCGCACTGGATCCGTGGATCCAGATCCGTATCTTCAAATAGTAAAATCAATAGGACGTTTTTTTACATAAAAAAAAATAGTACTGGGTTTGGTGATGTTCTACTATATTGTGTGAATCAGCTTTGTTTGTGTTATTTTATGTGCTAAAAGAGTGACTTTGAGAGCTGTTTCAGCATACAATGTAAGTCAATGACGAGCATTTTGAATTATCAATTTCTAATCAATGGGGCAATTATTTTTGCCCTTTAACACCAATTGTGTTCAGCAAGCCGGATGCAACATGGTGGATTTGAACCCATAGACTGATGGTGGACAGGTACTCTACCCCTGCATCACCCGGGCACCATGAGACACAGTGTTCTTGAGGCAACGTCAAATGATAAATGGTACAGTACATGCTGGCTTGGGATCAGCTTCTCTCATCTCATATTTAAATGTAGTGTTTTGGTACCAAGATTGCATTCAATGTGTGGGTTGGTTGTGACATTGTTAAAATGTCAATTTTCAGAAACAGACAGCGGCGGACTGGCCATTTGGCGTACCGGGCAAATGCCCGGTGGGCCAGTGGGCCACTGGGCCCCAAAAAAAAAAAAAAAAAAAAATATTTTCGCTCCCGTTTTAGGATTATTACGGCCATTTCCGGGTCGCGCGGCCCAATTATTAGTTCCGGCCCTGGAAACAGAAATGACTCTAGAGTGTTATCTAAATCCATGTAGGAGTCAATGAGATCTGATAGGACAGTTTCATCTGGTGGGATGATAGATATAGAACTGAAGTTGTCAGAGTATAGATAGAAAGTCATTGCTAGCCGCTGGTGATGATTAAAAAACAACAAGCTAAAAATACAACTATCCTTGAAAGTACTCTGAAGGGAATTTCACAAACACCTTTGTGGTCAATATGAGCTGCCACGTACAATCCATTTCTGGTCCCATCTCTTATCCATTACTTTGATCTCTTTCCACGCCATCTCCTCTTATCTCTACCTTCACTCACCTTGCACTCTCACTTTCATCGCCCGACTCTCTCTCCTAATCTTGCCCTCCTCACCCCGGCCTCCTTCTTTCACTTCTTTCTCTTATATTTTCACCCCTTCTCTCACTCCATCCATCTGTAATGGTGACACCCCAGTGACTAACGACATGCCAGGCCACTGCCCTTTCTAATCTGTTTCCCCTGAATCATCTTGAGATGTTCCTCAAACCGGCCTCTCTCACCCTTTCTAAACAGTGCCTCACTGCGGCCATTTCCTCTGTTGTTAGTCCAGTCTGTTGTTGAAGACTGTTGTTGTTCATCATTGTTGTTGTTTTTTGTGACGTGGAGTCGTCACTGAGAGTTTCTGGGTCTGAGTGATGAAGGCAGAGAAACAGTGGCAATGACAGATACTTCAAAGTTATGGTAATGAGACTCTTGCACTGAATTGAGGAATCCACCAAGAAGCAATATTTTCAGTGTCTATCATGGTTCATTCATCACACTGTGATTGCTGTGCTGTTGTCTTACCCACGGGAGCAGCATGTGCTACAATTGAGAACCATAAGAATGATTTGCTTGTAGTGCTGCTGGTGACTGGCACACTGCAAAGTCCTGAATGTTAATTTAAAATACATTTTACACTCTCAGGGGCAAAATCCCAAATAATGGCTGATACGTAGCACCATGAACTGCAGACCATTTTCAACCACTATCTGCCCCCTCTTAAGATCTGATTCACAAAAGATATTGCACTAATGATATCACATACTGTAGTGCACATGGCATCTTTGACTGTCAGCCAGGAGTTTGGGGAGGTGGTGATGAGGCGTCAGAGGCTGAGCAAAAGCCTATGTAAATCCTTCATTTGATCAGAGCCAATGACTCAACCGTCGACAATTTGATGCTCTTTTGTCTGAAAATAATATTTGACATGGCCCATGCCTGAAGTCGGCTTGTTGAGCAGAGGGGTTGTTCTCAACGTTTCTTTCAATTATGTTTCCTTCTGGAAATTAGACTAATATTGTGAATTCCGTTGTTACAGACAGTGCTTGACTTGGGCTAGTACTCACTTGTACAGAGAACCAGTTCTGCTGACTTTGGCTCACCTGCACCCTTATTATTTATAATTATGTGCCACAATTTACTGGTTAATCTAGGTGTACATTTAGATTAAAATTAATTATTGAAATTAAAATAAGATATATACAAATCCCTGTTTAGTCCTAGACCTGAAACCAGTAGCATAAAAATGTCCACACACTTTTTCCCCTTCTTTTCTCATAAAAGTAATGAGAAAAGTAAAGAGAGAGAGAGAGAGAGAGAAAAGAAGACAGACTTGAATGTTTAACTTAGACAAGGTGATATACATATACAATACAAATAACTCAAAGCTTAGGAGTAAGAGGGGGGCAGCTTTTATTCAGAACGAGGTAGATTTTTCACCATGAATAAAGATTAACCTGTATAAATGAGGTATCTACTATTATGAATAGTTGATGAGAAATACTTCCTGCCGATTTTCATATTGTTTATTTGTCACGCCCCCAGTGAAGACCTTAAGATAATTAGTCCATATTAATGTCTCATAGATGGGCTGTGGACAGTTTTTTTCAAACTTTTATTTATTTATGAAAGAGCAATGGCTTCAGTCTTTCCACTTTAGAGTAAGATAGATAGCACACTGAAAAGCTATTGATAGTTTCCATTAGCTTGGAATCCCAATTGATGATGTACTGTATCATGTCATTGGTAGGCAGGTTTCTGAACTGTCTATTGCCCACCACATAGAGCGAGTAGACGGAAATGGTAGCATCTTACAATGAGCATTAGCGAGGATCAATTATATGAAGATGAGGTTGAAAATGTTTCCCCCCTTGAAAACGAGATGATGAATCTCAAGGGGTTTATCCTATAATTACATTTTGAAATCACTGAAAAGTCTTAGCGTGACACCCCTTATAAATGCACTTCTGTCAGGACAACTCATAAATGGAAAAAGACAACTCATGAAGGATAAGATATATTTATTGAATATAAAATGAGCAATATATTTGTTATGGTTTGGCAATGAATTGGATCTGCTTTTAGGTACTCTGATAAAGCACATTTCCCAACCATAGGGACTCCGAATCCCCCGTACATAAACAGCAGATCCAAAAACAACAGGTGGTAGCATGGGGTGGTGGAGGGTGAGCAGCAATTTAGCACAGTAATGAATTGAGCAGCAGCACAGCAGCAGCGTGTGCAGCCAAAGCAAGCAGGATGAGAAGTGCAGACTTCCAGCTTAAATAGAGCGATCTGAGAATGAAATGAGTCTGAGTGGATGTGTACGTGGAGCTGATGCGGTCCAATAGTAGGCCACCAACAACTGCACTCCCTGACATAACTTGCCCTGACAGAACTGACAGAACTTGCTCAGCGCATGTCTGTGACAGGTGCAACACTCATTTCATTTTTTTGCAATGAGGCCTATTTGCATAGAAAGGAGCAGATTTTGTGCCAACCGTATGCATATTGCCTCATTTACCTCATTTAACATGCAAAAAGCACCTGAGCACCAAGACACTATTTGCTTGGCAACTCATTTGGGGGTTTCCACCTTTGCAGATTTTTTATCTTAATTACGTTCTGAATTTGTTAATCCCTTCATTAACAGCCATAAGAGTCAGATGGCATCTTCTGATCTCCTCAGCTGTCACGCTTCTTGCTACATTAACTCTATGCTGCCTTTCCAAGCACAGGCCTGTGAAAATGCACACCAATGAATAACCAAGAAATAAGCATTCGCTTAAGTTAATGTGCCATGCTAGAATATTAGACACGCAGCTGGCAGAATCAAACCGTTTTCTGTTTCCATTATTTGGCACACAAAAGCTCTTAAAACGTTTTAATTTTCCTGTTTTCCTGTTAAGTCCAATTGATACCAGTTATTCTAATACCAAACAATCCTGGACTTTAAATGAGCTCTAATGGAAATCTGACCACTTTATTCAGTGTGAGGGGGGTAAAGATAAAACAAGGCCTGTTCTGTGGAGGTACTGGGAAGCTGTACAGGAGCCTTTTTTCTTTTCTTACAGTATATCACAGATGTACTGACAGATGTGTCAGTAACTGACATTACAGCTTCCGTAGCTGTACTGCAGCCATGTAGAGGATGCTTAAACCTATAGGCTGTAAAAGACAAGATATGGATTATATAGCTCTGAACATTTATACTCAATACATCGGCTCACTGTCAAAGATACGAGACAATGTCACGGTGTGAGCCGCTATAGACATTTCAGGAGATATGAGCCAAGTGGCTCACAGCCTGTGCAACGTTCCAAATTGCGTACATGTGAGTCAAAAACTCTTGCACAAATGCATATTAAGCCACATAGAACAGCACACCTGTTCACACAGACACAAACACTCTCCTCATTGGACAAACACAGATGCTCTCTCTCTCACGCGTTCTGCGTTCCACGGCTTCTATCTGAGTGATTTGTATCCTGCATGTGATCCAAGCTTGTCGGGCAGGATTGAATAAATCTCATGGGCTCGGCGGCGGTGGCCCATCGTATGTCGACGGGACGCCTGGTGTCACTTGAAGGTTAGACGAGCACCGGATTGGACCTAATGTAGCCTGCCAGGCCACATTGGCTGCATCATGACTCTGAGCCTTGATAGAGGCACTTAAGTACACACGCACTGGCAACCACACACACACACACACACACACACACACACACACACACACACACACACACACACACACACACACACACACACACACACACACACACACACACACACAGTTTCCCCACATGGCTGGTTGACTTATTATCTGCTGTCACTTTCGCCTTGTTTCCCCTTTTCCTCCTCTGCCTGTTTGTTTTGTTCGTCATGTTTAATTTTTCTGTGTGCCCCCCCCACACACACACACACACACACACACACACACAAACACACAATCCCCTTTGTCACCACCTTCATTAGCTGTCTCGCACGCACGCGCACGCACACACACACACACACACAGAGGCAGGAATAAGCTTTATTGTCCCACTGGCGTTATCTCATAATTACACGGCAGCTCACCTGGTAGAGCTTTCTCACTGCCGGGTACTCATCACATAGGGAAACTTGGTGAGGACCCCACAGCATCACTGGATCAGCTGGGTAACCCATTTTTTAGTGGTGCCAACCACTCCTACATTTGACCGTGTGTGTGTCTGTCTGTCCGTCCGTATGTTTGCGGACGGCCTCAACATGTTTGTGTCTGGCCTCAACAGCTCCAGCTGATTGCAACACAAAGATGCAACCAGCTACACTAATTAAACACAAACAGGACACAGTGCAACACATGCGCATAATGAACTCCTCAAAGGCACCACTCACTTCACACTGGGTGTGATTTTTCATCATACAGGGTAGTCCAATAGATTGTGCTGTCATGTGACTGTTAATGGAATGCCAAAGCTTGTCACGTGACTGATGACGGAATGCAGACTTCATTGAGATCAAGGCAATGTTGCCATGAAAAACGTTGAAAACAATTCAAAACATAAAATATGACGCAGCGCCATATGATTTGAATACCAATACTCTCTCTCTCTCTCTCTCTCTCTCTCTCTCTCTCTCTCTCTCTCTCTCTCTAGCCTTGACAACATTGATGCCTAGGTGATATACCTAATTCAACTTCTTAAGTTCATTGTAAAGTCAAATTTTCCTACACTGCACGGTACAGAAAATGTACATATGAAAAAAGATTATCAGTCAAACTGCTGTCGAGGGCATCCACTGTGACTGAAAATGATTGGAATTTAATTATTTCCCCTCCACAGCTTACAGAAAGTGAAGTTCATATTTCCCTGTTTAGACACAGATAGAAAAGGTAATAAGCTGTGTTGAAAGCAACAATGGAGAAAAGCATCCTGTCATAATGCAAACTGCATTAAAGTGTGTGTGTGTGTGTGTGTGTGTGTGTGTGTGTGTGTGTGTGTGTGTGTGTGTGTGTGTGTGTGTGTGTGTGTGTGTGTGTGTGTGTGTGTGTGTGTGTGTGTGTGTGTGTGTGTGTGTGTGTTTATTTTACTCTGATTACTGCTGATGTTTGATGCAAAGATTGCATACTTTATTATATAGCTGCTACTGTATGAATTGGCTATGTGAATATATAGTTTATTGGTTGGTCCTTTACAGAATAATGGAAACTATTAAATCCTCACAGTCAGCCCCCATGTGCAGGAACACATTAAATTGTAGTTGATGGAACTAATGCTGGGGACACACAAATTAAGCTTATTTTTGCACTCACAACCACATTTCAAGATGAGTTTCAGTTCAAAACAGATTATAGGCCAACAGATCAGTCACAACAGATGGTTAAGAAGTCACCCTCATCCCTCTCGGCAAGATCCATCAAAGGCTTATAGATTATTTTGAATAGAATTTAATGACTCACTTCTAGACATCTGGACAGGCTTGTTAATGTGTCGTTTCCAGCAGTGGAATCCAGGAATAGAGACCCTCAGACTGTGACTGTCAGGCATTGGGGCCCATGTGCAGTGGTGTAAAGTAACTAAGTACTATTTACTCAAGTACTGTTCTAAGTAAAATTTTGAAGTATTTTTTTTTCTTTTTACTTGAGTATTTCCAATTTTCAATACTTTTGCTTTTACTCCATTACATCTCAAAGGCAAATATTGTACTTTTTCTACACTACAATTATTTGAACACTTTAGTTACCAGTTACTTTGTAGATTTCAGATTATTACAAAACATACATTAACCACTTCAGCCCTATATATTTCGGCCATTTGCAAATAGCCGATCTACAAGCTATGCAGGGACGCGGGAAGTACTTTAGAGCAAGGGGTGCTGGTAAACGGCCTCGTGCGCGCGCGATTTTTTTCGGGTTTCCCGCGGATAAAAAGTTACTTTTTTTGTTACTTTATTTCGGTTTTAGGGTTAGGGTTAGGGTTGGATTAGGGTTATGTGATTTAATTCTTTTGGGGGAGCCGCGCCCACCGGAGAAAATCTCTCTCACACACACACACACGCACGCCTTCAGCCTTTTTTTTTTTTTTCCCTCACAACGGCAGGGGGTGCTGCAGCACCCTCAGCACCCCACTTCCCGCGTCCCTGAAGCTATGTGATCTTGATCTGCTATTTTCAAAGGATTTTTACATTTTATATTTGAAAACTTGTGAAATGGGACATTCTGAATAATGAGTAGCCTACTTTCTTCTTTTGGTACTTTAAGTACATTTTGATACCAATACTTTTGTACTTTTACTCAACTAAACATAGAATTCCAGACGTTTACCTATAACAGAGTATTTCTACATTGCAGTATTGATACCTTTACTTAAGTAAAGAATGAGAGTACTTTTTCCACCACTGCCCATGTGGTATGCGCCCTAACCACTCGGCTATGGGGTCGCCCCAGGCTTGTGGTCGTCATTAAGCACAAACAAGATCAACAGTCAGCAAGTGAATTCACAGAAGTGAAGAGTAATTACATTTTTGGATTCTTCATTCACAAAGTTATGATAATTGTAACCATGTGTTTTAGTGTAATTTAGTATTGTCGATCCAGCTTATTTGGTTTGGGGCTGCTTTGTGGTTTGCATTTATATGTCCAGCTTCACTGCTGCTGCACACACATCCTTCAGGCATTCTCACAACATAATTATTCCAACTGAAGCTGAAAGTTTGAAATTCTGCTGTAAAACGTTGCTTGTTCCTCTGTGTGTGTTTGAGGTGTCGGACCTATTAACACCTCTCTACCCACTGTGTCCCGAGTCTTGATGACTCATTGTCAGTAATAAGGTGTTGAGTCTTGAGTCATCACCTAGTGAAGGGATATTTTAAGACTTTTTAAATTGCCTGCAGACCTTCCTTCCTTTCTATCTTTTTCTTTCTTTCTTTCTTTCTTTCTTTCTTTCTTTCTTTCTTTCTTTCTTTCTTTCTTTCTTTCTTTCTTTCTTTCTTTCATCCCTCCCTCCCTCACTGCCTGCCTGCATTCTTCCCTTCCTTCCTTTTTAACTCTTTCTTAGTAAATGATGCCTAAATATGTCTATATTCTTATTGTATATTACATTAAATGGATGTGACGGCTTAGCACTGGCAGCAGCTTTATCAAGCAGAGAGCGGCATTCATTAGGATTCATACTCTGTAGTGTGACGGTTGCTTACCAAAAACAACTGAACTAAGACAAGTCATTTTTTGTGAATATTTTCCCAGCTCGCTTTCTCTTTGTAAATGTTCCCTTACTCTTAACCAGCTCCAGAGAACCAACGTACTGCCTCTCCGAAATATGATTTCCATTATTCCTTTAATTATGCGTTTGGGTGGATTATAGCTGCGTGTTGCATGCATGTTTTTTACATGCTCTATCAAGCACCCATGGTGAATCATTAGTGATGTTTGCAACTCAATTTCAAGCGAAGGGTCTCACTCAGAACAGTTTGCAGCCATTATGTTCAAGTCTCCATTGTTTGAATCAACCCGATGTAGCTTTCATTACGAGTATTGTATTGTGATTATCAGTGCACCAGAAAGGCAGAAACCCTGGTCGATACACAGCTATGTCTAAATGATTTCAGAGGGGTGCCTGATCAGGATGAAGAAGAGGAGATGGAAAAACCAATACGCTCTACTTATTGAGTCACAGGAAAGGCATTCTTCTTGGATCACAAATGACTTCTTACAGTATAGATGTGTCATGGAGGTCCAACACAACACAAATAGCATTTGTGGACAAGATAATAATGTTTCTGATTAATGGCTGTTTGCGATGTATCAGCCTGTGCACATGGATACGAGGTGCTTTCTGATAAATGTGACCTTTGTTTGTATAATGTGAAAATCCATACGTTTGCTAAATAATTTTCTTTAAGTGGTACATGAAGGGCTCTGCTGTCTTGTTGTCGTGGGCAGTTCATTCTGATGCAGACACTAGTAAAGTAGGTTTGGTCCTCAAATAATTGTCTTTACCTTGTAGAGATGAAGGGCTCTGCTGTCTCCTTGTCATGGGCAGTTCATTCTGATGCAGACACTAGTAAAGTGGGTCTGGTCCTCAAATTGCCCGGAGGTCACTTGGCCTTGATGGGAAAGTCTCAAGAGATCGATAGGAAACACTCAGGTCTTCACTGAGATGAGCATGCGTTTAGATGGAGTCTCATCTCCATTACCTACTACTCACTGGAGTAGCTCTCATCTCCAGAGCTACTCCATCTGTCTTGTTTTTCGTCTACTTCTCAATGCCCCCCCCAACACCTCAATGCCCCCCCCCCAACACCCCCCCCCCACACACACACACACACACACACACACACACACACACACACACATACACACACACACACACACACACACACACACACACACACACACACACACACACACACACACACACGCCACACACACACACACACACACACACACACACACACACACACACACACACACACACACACACACACACACACACACACACACACACACACACACACACACACACTCAGTTTCCCACATGGCTGGTTGACATTATCTGCCGACATATTCTCTGCAACCTCAGATACATGGAACTAACCCTTGCAGAATAAATCAGCCTTGAGCATCTTAACAACATTTTGTTTGTTTTGTTGATCCACAGCTATCCAGCTTCTCGTTTAGAAATGGTTCTGTACTTTGTAATGTGGGAAGAAAAATCATGACCATGTCTGTTTTCTTTTTTTGTATTTGTTTTTTGCTGTTTTTGTAATGTTTTTTATTTATTTTAATGTGTATTTTCTGTTTTGTTTTTCATATTGTTACTATGTATAGTATGTATATCTATGTAATGTCTATTTGCTCTATTTTTATTTGATTACTTATAGGCATTTTAACACAACAGCCATACTGATGTTATGTTTACATAATTGAAAATACCAATAAATATATTGTTTAAAAAAAATCACACCCTGTGTGAAGGAAGCGGTGCCTTTGCGGCGGGGCGTAACTCATTTCAGTTCGTCCCTATTGGTGGTCTGAGTCCACTTACCAAATTTGTACTTGGTGGCATGCTGCAAACTGGAATGATGGCTGTTTAAAGGCCAGCCAATGGGCAGACAGAGGGGGCGGGGCTTAAGTAATTACAGTTCGTCCCTATTGGTGGTTTTAGTCCATGTACAAAATTTGTACTCCGTAGCATGCTGCGAACTTGAGTTATGGCTGTTTAAAGGCCAGCCAATGGGAAGACAGAGGGGGCGGGGCTTGAGCAATTGATGCTGGTCCCGTATTGGTGGTCTAAGTCCACATACCAAATTTGGACTTGGTGGCATGCTGCAAACTGGAGTTCTAGCTGTTTAAAATCCTGTGCTCATCCCGTGCTCATACGGGCGGACGTCCCTGGGGGTCCCTGGACCCCTCTTTGATAACCGGTGGCACGTGTGGCCAATGAGAGGAGAGATGGCATAGGCAATCTCCAAGTCTGTGTGTGTGTGTGTGTGTGTGTGTGTGTGTGTGTGTGTGTGTGTGTGTGTGCGTGTGTTTGTATGTGTTGCTTCTTTGCCGTGCTCATCCCGGGCTCATACGGACACACAGACACACAGACGGACACACAGACACACAGACACACAGACACAGTGTCAAAGCCACGTATAGAGCGGTTGGCACCGCTAAAAAAGAAAAGTAATTCATTTAGTGATGGAGTCTTCGGATCCCCATTAGCTGTCACAAAATGCAGTAGCTACTCTTCCTGGGGTCCACTACAAACCTAACAATACATATCAAATATAACACAACACAATAAAAACATGTACAGTCTTACTAAAAACATTTTCAAGACAATAAAAGTCAAGTAAAGAACATTGGGCCTCATGCAGCAATAAGTTCCTAATGTTTCCTCTTACATTTCTTCCTAAGTGAATTCCTAAGAGAAGTTGAGTCAGATTCATGAAACGTTCTTAAAAGGCAGAATTGTTCGTAACTATGTTCTTGATGATGATGAATCCCAATCCTCGTAACTTGAAGGGGTGTGCCAGTTCATCCTAATTACCATAGGGAGCCGCCCCACCAATCCCCATATAAGGCATGACTGCATGGCTCTGCCTGCAGTCACACCTGTGTGTGATTGCTGCACACAGAAATCACAGGAAATCACACACAGAAATAAAATTGAGAGAATGAAGTAAAGAATACCTAAACTTTAAGTCTACAGATGGTGGAACAGCTATTCTCCCAGCCCACTGGGAGAATAGCCTAGGGTATGGGGGTAGTTAAATGACTGTAATAGGCTATACAGGGCTGGGTCCAGCTGGAATAGGCTAGACTAGAATGTTCTAGGCCTTACTAGACTCTAATAGGCTCTATTAGGCTGTACTAGGCTCTTTTCAGCCCTGTAGCCCCTTTGCACTTGAGATTAACCACTGTGTCCAAGGGCAATAGTTTTACAAGGGTTTGTGTCCACCGGCAATAGTTTTACATGAACATTTCTAGGCTTTAGTATAGTACTGCCCCGTACAACCTAACAGAGCCCAGCACAGCCCACCAGAGCCCACCAGAGCCCATTATAGCCCACCAGAGCCCAGCAGTCCGGCACATTCCAGCACACAAAGTCCAGCCCACTGGGAGAATAGCCTAGGGTATGGGGGTAGTTAAATGACTGTAATAGGCTAAAAGGGCTGGGTCCAGCTGGAATAGGCTAGACTAGAATGTTCTAGGCCTTACTAGACTCTAATAGGCTCTATTAGGCTGTACTAGGCTCTTGTCAGGCCTGTAGCCCCTTTGCACTTGAGATTACCCACTCGTCCACGGGCAATAGTTTTACATGGGTTTGTGTCCACCGGCAATAGTTTTACATGAAAATTTCTAGGCTATAGTATAGTACTGCCCCGTACAACCTAACAGAACCCAGCACAGCCCACTATAGCCCACCAGAGCCCAGCAGTCCGGCACATTCCAGCACACAAAGTCCAGCCCACTGGGAGAATAGCCTAGGGTATGGGGGTGGTTAAATGACTGTAATAGGCTATACAGGGCTTGGTCCAGCTGGAATAGGCTAGACTAGAATGTTCTAGGTCTTACTAGACTCTAAGGGGCTCTATTAGGCTGTACTAGGCTCTTGTCAGCCCTGTAGCCCCTTTGCACTTGAGATTAACCACTGTGTCCACGGGCAATAGTTTTACATGGGTTTGTGTCCACCGGCAATAGTTTTACATGACAATTTCTAGGCTATAGTATAGTACTGCCCCGTACAACCTAACAGAGCCCAGCACAGCCCACCAGAGCCCATTATAGCCCACCAGAGCCCAGCAGTCCGGCACATTCCAGCACACAAAGTCCAGCCCACTGGGAGAATAGCCTAGGGTATGGGGGTAGTTAAATGACTGTAATAGGCTATACAGGGCTGGGTCCAGCTGGAATAGCCTAGACTAGAATGTTCTAGGCCTTACTAGACTCTAATAGGCTCTATTAGGCTGTACTAGGCTCTTGTCAGCCCTGTAGCCCCTTTGCACTTGAGATTAACCACTGTGTCCACGGGCAATATTTTACATGGGTTTGTGTCCACCGGCAATAGTTTTACATGAACATTTCTAGGCTATAGTATAGTACTGCCCCGTACAACCTAACAGAGCCCAGCACAGCCCACCAGAGCCCATTACAGCCCACCCAGAGCCCACCAGAGCCCAGCACAGCCCAGCACATTCCAGCACACCCAAGTCCAGCCCAGTGGGAGAATAGCCTAGGGTATGGGGGTAGTTAGATGACTGTACTAGGCTATAAAAGGCTGGGTCCAGCTTGAATAGGCTACACTAGAATGTTCTAAGCCATACTAGACTCTAATATGCTGTACTAGGCTCTTGTCAGCCCTGTAGCCCCTTTGAACTTGAGATCAACCACTGTGTACACGGGCAATAGTTTTACACAAGTTTGTGTCCACGGCCAATAGTTTTACATGAACATGTCTAGGCTATAGTGTCCCCGAACCACACTTTGGGAACCAGCCATGGACCCCTTTGGAAACCCTCTGTACACAGTGTACACAGAGTCCATTTTCCATTGAGTTAATGCTGGCTGTGTACACATGTCCACTTCCAATAGTTTTGGAAAATAGCCTGCCACCCTGTGGAATTATGCTTGAACTGCAGAAAAGGACCCTAAATCCAAAAAAGGAAACAAAAATCATCCGTGGGACTGATGGGCGAACAAGTGGTGTCCACACGCAGAGGGGGGCCAAGAGGACATTTAGAGTCCCCCCGGTGAATTTTCACCCCCCCACAGACTGTACAGTGGAACCCAGAAATTGGCCGTGTCCACAGGGCATAGGGACTATGGGTCGTGGACACAAAACGCTATAAATGTAATAATAATAATAATAATAACGGTAATAATAATAATAACTAGAAAAAGTGCTCCTCGGAGCACAACTCTCCGCTGTTGGGAATGTTGGGAATGTTCTATCTGTATAAGTGTCCTATCCGTCCTGTCTGTATAAGTGTCCTATCCCTCCTGTCTGTATAAGCGTCCTATCCGTCCTGTCTATGTAAGTGTCCTATCCGTCCTGTCTGTGTAAGTGTCCTATCCGTCCTGTCTGTGTAAGTGTCCTATCCAATTGTTACAGTATCCGCCATTTCTCAACCATTTCGTGATTGTTCCTGTCTTACCTGTTCCTGTATAAGTGTCCTGGGAATGTTGGGAATGTTCTAATTCTTATGTTCTAACTGTCCTATCCATCCTGTCTGTATAAGTGTCCGATCCGTCCTGTCTGTATAAGTGTCCTATCCGTCTTGTCTGTATAAGTGTCCTATCCGTCCTGTCTATGTAAGTGTCCTATCCCTCCTGTCTGTGTAAGTGTCCTATCCCTCCTGTCTGTATAAGTGTCCTATCCGTCCTGTCTGTATACTGTAAGTGTCCTATCCGTCCTGTCTGTATACTGTAAGTGTCCTATCCGTCCTGTCTGTGTAAGTGTCATATCCCTCCTGTCTATGTAAGTGTCCTATCCGTCCTGTCTGTGTAAGTGTTCTATCCGTCCTGTCTGTATAAGTAAGTGTCCTATCCGTCCTGTCTGTATAAGTGTCCTATCCGTCCTGTCTGTATAAGTGTCCTATCCGTCCTGTCTGTGTACTATAAGTGTCCTATCCGTCTGTGTAAGTGTCATATCCCTCCTGTCTATATAAGTGTCCTATCTGTCCTATTTGCCAATTATGTATCAGCCATGCAGCCATTTCGTGATGGTTCCTGTCTTACCTCACTTTGGCAGTGGCAAAGACACTGCCAAAGTGACGCCATGTATTTATACAATATTTCACCGTATTGTCACGTGTCACGTGAGGCTTGACCAATCGGTGTGTCATATTTAGAAAGTGAAAACAAAACTCTCCTGCGGAGAGTAATAATGACAATAGTGGGATAATGTGGTAATAAGAAACATAAGAGGAAAGAAAGAATATGAGAGAATATGATAAACTGACTGTCTCGTCTTTGTGCTTCCCTTAGTCCCAAGAGCTCTCATTCTCGGACTCCTTCTGCTCTCTCTATCTCTCTTTTTGCACTCTCTCTCTATTTCTATTTGTTACTCTCCGCCAGGAGAGTATTGTTATCACTGCGTTTTCACTTTCTAAACATGACACACCGATTGGTCAAGCCTCACGTGACACGTGAAATACTGTGATCTGATTGGCTAGTGACGCCACCGGGCCTATATATACATGGCATCACTCTGACAGTGTCTCCGCCACTGTCAGAGTGAGGTAAGACGGGAACCAGACAGGAGGGATAGGACACTCACACAGACAGAACGGAAGAGGACACTTACCCAGACAGGTTGGATAGGACACTTACATATACAAGAGGGATAGCGACCTATAAATACATGTGTCACTGTGATAAGCCAGATTCCAATACCGAAAATCCGGCCACTAGCTCACTCCCAGACCTTCGAACCGGAAGTAGTCAAGTAGTCGCGGTCCAATTGTTCCTATCTGTCTTATTGGACAGATAGGACAGATAGGACACTTATATAGACAGGAGGGATATGACACTTACATAGACAGGACGGATAGGACAGGAGGGATAGGACACTTACACAGAATGAACGGAAGAGGACACTTACCCAGACAGGATGGATAGGACACTTACATATACAAGAGGGATAGCGACCTTCGCGACCTTCGAACCAACACAAGTCTTCTGGCGGAGAGTTGTGCTCCGAGGAGCACTTTTTCTAGTTCTTTTTTTTATTCTCACAACTCTTCGAATGTTTTGTTTTACAATTTACACTGCACGTCCTTCCACATGTCTTGCTCTGTCTTTGTCTGACAGCCACCCTCCTTCCCTGCTAACGGTATCTGACTCTACTGTCTCCTGTGAAGTCTTTAACCTAATGTGTATTTTATCAGACAATGTAAATAGATTATTTAAAAAAAAATACAACCGGTTGAGAGACCATGACTTATCGGTAATTTTCAGCGAGCAACATGGTCATTCTATGCAGTTTAAATTAGCTCTTTAGAGTTTCTTCTGTGGCTCCATGAGACTTACTGTACATTGGACTGTGTTTGGTTGTGGAGTGATACCAGAGTTCTTTAGTCTTTGATGTGCAGCAGAGGAGCTGAGAGAGGTTAAGTCCTGGGATGTTGTGGCTTCTCTGTGTGTCTGGAAGGTGAGGCTCTCGGGGGAATTATTTCACACCTCCTGTCCTGTTGTTTTGTGTAACTGTCTGTCATCTGTATTTTTCTCTTCTCCTCACACCTTCTCCTTCTTAGCATCCTCCTCTCCTCTTGTCCACTATCTCCTCCAATGTCATCTCATCTCAACCTCTCCGCCTGTAACCCCCCCCCCCAGACAGACAGACAGACAGACAGACAGACAGCTTTGGGTCGGGCTGTCACAGACTCCATGACAGAACCACTGGAGAGGGACTGGGTTCTGACACCCCTATTAACCTTCAGGAGGTGTCTGTTCCCTCCGGCCCAGCCAAGCCCTGTAACCCCCACACCCACCCTCCAGTCCAGTATGTCTCTCCATATTTAATACCTGAGTGTTCTCTCTGAGTGAGCTCTCAGTCCATGAATTTAATTTTGTCTTCCACGACTCCACATTTTTCATTCTGTCTCTACTGTCACCCAACCCACTCCATCCATTTTAGTTCATGATCATTGTTACTCAAAACGTTCAAAGTCATACTATGACCTGTATGTCACGAAATAATTGAAATGCATCATTTGCATAGCAGTCCATAGAGAAACGGCTGCGGCTGTCAGCCATTCGGAGAAACGTGAGTTAACGAAAACTAAACGTGTTCAGTTGAATTTGGTATAAACACCTTGGACACACACACTATATTAATATTCAATTCAAACTGATGCTGTCATGTTCAGTGTAGCCCAGCAAAGACATGAAATGACATCTAATGACATCTACATGAATAATACATTAAAATAACCCCTCTCTGTCACTCTGTGTGCCTCTCTCTCTCCCTCTTTTCGCTCACTTATTTCTATCTGCAGGAATTCTCTCTGCTCCGAATGGACGGCGTGAAGTGTTCTGTGTTCAATCAAACCCATCCCTTTTTCCAAGAGTTCCTGCTGAGCCTCAACTGGCTCAGCAGGAACTCATTTTTGGCAAAGAGATTTGGTGCGGTCTAAAAAAAAGTACAGGTTTTGATTAATGGTAAGAACGGTTTGGTACAGATCCAACTCAGGTCCATTGAGTCTATAGGGTTTAAGTCATTGGTTCTCAAACGTTTTCATGTCAAGGACCCCCAAATTGATATTTGGGGGTCCTTGACATCCAAACATTTTTGAGATTTTCCAAAAAATTGCAGATGCACTGTAGCTTGCAAGCGCAAAGTGACCCCCCAAAGACCACTGGTTGAGACCATGGTGGATTCGAACCCACATCCTCCGTGGTGGTGGGCAGGGAACATACCACTGCGCCACCTGAGTGTCTATAACTCTTATAGCTTTGTTTGTCTTATGTCCACTGCTGTGCTGTGCTGTGGTCACCTCTGTGTTTTGCGATCATTTCTCAAATGATTTGAAATAATATGAATGTACAATATGTGGGCATGTGTTCACGTGTTTGTTGTTGAATGAACGTTAAGCTCTGATTTAGCGTTGTAATGTTGTCTATTTATGTGTTTTACATGCTTGTGTAAATGTGTATCGTATCTATTTTTGTACATCTTATATCATTTGTGGTCCTGACACCAGAGAAAGGTGTGTGTGTGTGTGTGTGTGTGTGTGTGTGTGTGTGTGTGTGTGTGTGTGTGTGTGTGTGTGTGTGTGAGAGAGAGTCTCTCTCTCTCTCTCTCTCTCTCTCTGAGTCAGATAATGTGGCAGACTGAAGAGGTTGTTATCAACTCTGGAGGCGAGAGAAGTTCATAGGCCACAAGACTGGACTGATAGAATCCTGTGTGTGTGTATGTGCGTGCGTGCGTGCGTGCGTGCTATAAGAAGCGTGGGTGGAGCAGGAGGAGTTGTGAGGTGCACGCACGCACGCACGCACGCACGCACGCACGCACGCACGCACGCACGCACGCACGCACGCACACACACACACACACACACACACACACACACACACGCGCACGCACGCACGCACGCACGCACGCACACACACACACTCACCTCGGGTGAAACGCAAAACCCCGCTGAACTAATGGAGAAGTTTATTGGGAGTAATTTGACAACGTCTGACATGACAGTAGTGACTCCAGCAGGTATTTGGGGAGTCAGTATCCCCCCCATTTTCGGCCGTCCTGTCCCGTCCCCCTCATGTTGAGGACAGCTTTGACGTGGCCAAGCAGGGCCCTGGGCCGACCCCCGCCCTGTAATGGAACATGCCACCTCCACCAATTAAAATGTCACGATTAGCGTCATTAAGCCCCCGGGTCTCCTTGTAGACGTTCCAAACCGACGCTCCCTGGACGTGATGAGGTACACACATGGCTGCACTGCTGTTGTTGTGTCACTGATGTGTTTCAACTCTCTGCATACAGTGGTGGAAAAAAGCACTCACATTTCTTAGGTAAAAAAAAATCAATACTGCAATGTAGAAATACTCTGTTACAAGTCTGGAATTCAAAATTGACTTGAGTAAAAAGTACAAAAGTATTGGTATCAAAATATACTTAAAGTACCAAAGGTAAAAGTACTCATTATGCAGAATGTTCCATTTCATAAGTCAAAATGTTGAAAATAGCCGATCTGCAAGCTCACAATGCCTCGCATCGTGACGCATTGTGAGCTTGTAGATCTGGCCGAAATATATCGGGCTGAAGTGGTTAGTGTGTCTAAAAAGTAACTAGTAACTAAAGTTCCATTTTCAAATAGACTAGGTAGGAAATGGGGATAAGTGGTTAATGTAATATGTATGTATGTTTTATAATGTAATAATTCATATCTGCAAAGTAACTAAAGTTTTCAAATAATTGTAGTGGAGTAAAAGTACAATATTTGCCTCTGAGATGCAGTGGAGTAGAAGTAAAAGTACTGAAAACTGGAAATACTCCAGTAAAGTAAAAAGTACCTCAAAACAGTACTTGAGTAAATGTACATTTGTTACTTTACACCACTTCTCTGCAAGTAAAAAAAACAAACATAAGACTGATTCAATGGAGCTACGTATTCCACCGGTACGTATTTCAACAGTAGGCTACATTTCACTAGTAGATCTTATACCACCAAATTAGTGAAATATTATTGAATATGCAAGGGATTACTATCCCGCTTCTTATACGCCTACTCAATGAAGAAATTAAGAATTTTCTCCAAAAGTAACACAATGAAGGCTTTGCTTTTGCTTACGGCAATGGAAGTATTCCAATATCTTATGCCAGGTGCGTCCAGTGCAACGCGGTCGCCTCAGAAAACAATGGGAAGGGTTGATAAAATAAAATCAATATTTGGTTACTACATTGTCTATTTCTCACTTTAAATGTTTTCAAAAACATTGAGAGCAATGTTTACCTGTAAATGACATTGTGCGTTTGTTTACATGGCTGCCATGTTGGATACGGCACAAAATCAAGCAATGTAGATTGATATGAGCAGGTGCTCTGAGTCTTTGATTAGACAGATGTCTGTTAGAGTTCAGCGGTCGTTATTCAAAAATAACACACCACTATATTCAGTGATTGACCAATCAGAATCAAGCATTCAACCAAGCCATGTACATAAGACTTGATACCACCCATCCCACATGCCAGGTTCAGCAGACAAGTACAAATTAATTTGGGGGTCCTTGACATGAAAATATCTAACCACCACTGGTTTCAACAACATTTGGAAACAAGTCCCAAATAATCAAATACACTTTAGAAACAAGCCCAAAAAAACACAACAATATTTACAATCAACTTTGCAGAAAAAGAAGCCCAATGTCGCTTATAATAAGCGGACATGGCAACACTGCTCCCATAGCGTTTACAGAGACCCAGTATTGTAGACAGGGGCGTCGATTCCCTCCAGGAGGGGAGGGGGGGTAGTGCGAGGGGATACTTTATTATAACGGAAACGCTAGATATTTTGGTGCAGTGTTGTGTTGTGTCGGGCTCAAGCTGCAGTCGAAAAGCAGTAGTGAGCCATTGGCTTTATAAAGGGTTTAAACACTAAACATTGAGGGTTTCATTGTATGATGATAGCTGTGATGTTCTTGTACTAAAGAAATGTTCAGGAAACACTGGGTTTTCTGTTTGTTTTACATTGAGAGGAGTTGACTGGCAGAAATGAAAGGAGCAAGGATGAGAGTGGTGCCATTGTGAAGTTCTGTTTGTTCTTTAAGATGTATTTTTTGAGCTTTAATGCCTTTTTTTAATGATAGGACAGTATAGGCTTGGGAGAGAGATGGGAGGGACATGCAGCAAAGGCCGTCGGGCTCGGGACTCGAACCCGAGCCTTGGTGCCTGGACCGCTACACCGGCCATGAAGTTGTGTTTTTAAAGGTGAACTACTATGTAAGGTTCAAAATAAACTCTAGTTTTGGTTAAATTCAGAATTAAACGTCATTTTAGAAAATAATATGTAGGCCTACAAGGTTTGTAAAGTTTAATACATTCATTTAAACAGTTGTGGAAAAGTACTCATATGTTTTACTTAAGTAGAAGTACGTATTGGTATCCAAATGTACTTAAAGTACCACAAGTAAAAGTACTATAATGTTTGAAAATGGCTGATCTACAAGCTCATAACACGAAGACAACGTTATATGCGCTTGTAGATCGGCCATTCTGCAATAGCTTCAACAGTGGTGGAAAAAGTACTGAAATGTTTTACTTTAGTAAAAGTATCAATACCACAATGTAGAACTACTGTTACAAGTAAAAATCCTCAAAAGTGTACTTAAGTACAGTAGCCTACTTGATGTACTTAGTTACTTTACACCACTGAGATTCAGGGTCGTGATGTTAAGAAATCAAACCAATCGATATACTGTACTGCATGTTTATTAAGCAAGTTTGTCATTTACTGCAGTGATCATCATCATAGCACCATGGATGAGCTCACAGAATGCAACTAAACAAAGACGGCTGTATTTAGCATCATCAGTCAGTGGCAAATATGGCAGGGGATCCAGAAACCAAACGTCCGTTCAGAAGCTGTGTCGGCCGATACACGTTGTAGAGCTCAGTCTGAACTGGGAACAGCTTGATCTAAAACATAAATGACAGTGTGACACAACAGCAGTGGCGTAAATATTTTTACTCAAGTTAAAAGCATCAATGCCGCAATGTAGAAATGCTCCGTTACAAGTAAACGTTAAACATTCAAAATTGACTTGACTAAAAGTACAAAAGTGTTTGCATCAAAATGTACTTAAAGTACCAAAAGTGAAAGTACTCATTATGCAGAAATGTCCCATTTCAAATGGCTATTTTCAAATAGCCGAAATAGCATTAAGTACTTAAAGACGCACTGAAGTGACATTTTCGGTCATTTTATTTTGAAGGTTCAGCCCGAAACGTCGGCTCAACGACTCTAAACCAATCAGAAGGTCCCATCCCTTCAGGCTATGGGACGTTGGATCTCAATCACTTCAGCCGTGCTGGCACACGGCTAGTGTTTGTTTACAAGTGAGAGAGAGACGGCCAGTGAAGCACGTTTGCTACTACCTGGCTTATTTCTAACCTATGTTTTCAGATACATATTTTAGTGTGCAGATGAAGTTTAAAATGAGTAATACACTCATCTTCAATGAGATTCAAAACGGAGTATCTCTGTAATTAAAATCAGCTGTGTTTGAAGAACGTGCAGCTATGGGAATCAAACAGGTGCATGTAATCAAGATTCATTTATATTCGTGAAGGCTGTATTATGTCATCACGCAGCACGTTTTCGTTTACAGGAAGTAATTAAGATTGGCTTTTTAGGGACTTTAGATGTAAAAATACACAAAAATGGGTTTTTTTCATTTTTTTTGGCATCTATTGTTAGGTATGCCCATATGATGACCACGGATATGCTCTAAAAGTGTACAAAACATGTTTTTCATTTCACTACACCTTTAAGGTCTATTATTTAGACTATTTGAAAATAGCTGATCTACAAGCTCACAACGTGCCGTGAGCTTGTAGATCGGCTATTTTCAAATAGTCGAACTATGTATAGACCTTAAGTGGTTAATGCTGTTTAGTAGTGATGCGCGGGTTGCCCCTTAACCCGCGGGACCCGCGGGTCAACCCGCGGCGCGGGTGGGTCAAGTCAGAATTTCGGAGGCAATTATGTGGGCTGCGGGTGAGCGGGTCAGCCGCTCACACGCAAAAAATAAAAATAAAAAATCACATGCTCTTGTTTTGTCTTTATTCCTAATAAGAATAAGAATAATAACAATAAAACAGTTTGAATACACTTGGGGATTATTTTCTAACCATGATTTTACAGAATAAAAAAAATCGCGGGTCGCGGGGCGGGTTGAGCCATAGATTTATATATGGGTTCGCGGGGCGGGTTGAGGCGGGTTGGGTTTCGTCGCGGGGCGGGTCATGAAAAAACCCGACCATCACTACTGTTTAGTAATAAAAAGCCAAATCAAAAAAGTAACTAAAGTTTTCAAATAATTGTAGCGGAGTAAAAGTGCAATATGTTCCTCAGAGATGTAGTGGAGTAAAAGTATTGAAAATTGGAAATACTCCACTAAAGTAAAAAAGAAAAAAAAAAAACCTCACAATTGTACTTAAGTACAGTACTTGAGTAAATGTACTTAGATACTTTACACCACTGCACAACAGCATGACATTAACCTCATGCGATAGTCTCTCCAATTTGACACATTTATCACACGCGTGTGCGTGTGTGCTCACCAGTGCGAGGCTAACTTTAATGGGCTCCTTGAAGATGGTCCAAACCACTGCCTCGTTGCAGGTGGGGGTGGTCAGAGAACCGTTGTAGCGATAGAATTTGGTCAGATCCACATCTCCAATCAGATCATTGAGAGAGATCTGATTATCTTGTATATTAACCGCAGTGTCTGAAGAGAAAAATACATAAAAGTACATAATATTGTTGCCATCAGTCAGAAACCAGATTTCAATGTTTATGTTTTTTCATAAATTAATTCAAAGGAAACCTAAGTAAATCGACTGGGTTCTGGGCTAGAAAGGCTCAACTTCAAAGAGTTAGACCCAGCACACCGGTAAAGTCTTCTTTATTACAAAATTGACAACGCTTCGATCCGCTGAAGCATATCGAAACGTTGTCAATTTTGTAATAAAGAAGTCTTCTGACCGCTTTCATGAATTAAATGCCTGATAACAAACTTTAAAAAACAACAGAAAAAAATATATCATTTCTAATAAGCTTGCAGCTGAAACAGGGGGTCCATTCGGTTCTATTTATACACTCTCGAGAGTTATGGGGGTCCTTGGAAGTAAAAGGTTTGAGAACCATGGCAGGGGGTTCTCCTTCCATTCCGACATCTCGCCACTCCGACTAGTGGCTTCCGCGTGCGGTTAGGGTTAGGGTTAGGTATAGGGTTCGTCAACGTCGGAAAGTCAACATGTCGGAAAGGCGAAATGCACCCCCATGGCAGTTGACTAACCTTTAGAGGTGAGAACCATGGCAGTGGACTAACCTTTAGAGGTGAGAACCATGGTAGTGGACTAACCTTTAGAGGTGAGGTACATAAGGGGAGAACCATAGCAGTGGACTAACCTTTAGAGGTGAGCACCATGGTAGTGGACTAACCTTTAGATTTGATGGACTGGAGGTAATTGGTGAAGTCCGTCCATGGTTGGGTGTTAGGGCCTTCTGCCTACAGAGAAAATAGGAAATGCTTTATTCATTGTTCATAATGTTGCTTCTCAAGCATAACACAGATATTTGTTTTATCCCCGTTTTTTTTCTTCTTGTGAAACCATTAGAAACGTGTGGCAACGTACATTTATGAAGAACCCCAGAACGGCGATTCCCGCTGGGAGAGCCAGGGCCTGGGCCACAGTCAGACCTGTCTTCAGGCTCACAATGTGCATCTATGAACAGCAAATACATTTTGGTCTTAAAAGTGATTCAATTGTCACTTACACTTATACACTGTACGTTGGCTCGTTTACTGTCGAGTGGGCAAACAATGCTGCACATTAACCCATTAAGACCGGGAACGCATCCGTGTCATTTGTAGATTTCTTTGGCTATTCAAAAATAGCAGATCTACAAGCTCATAGCACGGCACCGAGTGCCGCGCTATGAGCTTGTATTGTAGAGCTGCTATTTTTGAAAAATCGTGAAAATGTGCAAATCTTTGAAAAAAAAATCTACTTTTAAAGGGAACATTTGTAACTCAAATCTTTGCTTTTGGGGGTCCCTGGAACAAAATATTTTGAGATGGGGTTTCCGCAGCCAAATGCATATCATTTTGGGGGTCCTTGACATGAAAACGTTTGAGAACTACTGAATATAGCAACATATGTTTAAAAAAAACATTTGTACAATCCCCAGACTCAAAAGATTTGATTTACAAATGTTCGCTTTCAAAAAATATGTACATGTTCAAAGATTTGCACACATTTTCACGATTTAAAAAAAATAGCCGATCTACAAGCTCATAGCGCAGCACTCGGTGCCGTGCTATGAGCTTGTAGATCTGCTATTTTTGAATAGCCAAAGAAATCTAAAATGACACGGATGCGTTCCCGCTCTTAAAGGGTTAGGCTAATCATCTGGGGACCCCCCCCCCCCAAAAATCATCTGGGGACCCCCTGGGAACCACTGCGGTATATATAATACCTCCATGTGGTATCTGTTGTGATTGACGGTGTGCTCTGAGCCAGGGTGATAGAGTGCAGGATCTTCCACTGCTCCCCAGTGGAAGTGGAACTGGACCGCAGAGTAGCTTCCTTTGAGGCCTCCTCCACTCACTGCAACCTGTGGACCTAGTGAAGTGTGCAGGACACACTTCACTAAAACCCAGTGGTGGAAAAAGTACTTGCATGTTTTACTTACGTAAAAGTATCAATGTAGAAATACTCTGTTACAAGTAAAAGTCAGGAAATGCACATTTACTTGAGTAAAAGTACAAAAGTATTGGTATCAAAATATACTTGAAGTACCAAAAGTACTCATTTAGCAGAATGTCCCATTTCACTGTAATGTATACAAATCTTTAGAAGATAGCAGATCTACAAGCAGATCTACAAGTGCATTGTAGAAGTACTCCGTTACAAGTAAAAGTCAGAAATTCAAAATGTACTTCAGTAAAAGTACAAAAATATTGGTATCATTCAAAATGTACTTAAAGTACCAAAAGTAAAAGTGCTAAAATGTTTGAAAATAGCAGATCTACACGCTCGCGATGCGACACATTGTGAGCTTGTAGATCGGCTATTTTCAAATAGCCTATAAAATAAGGCTAAAGTGGTTATTGTATGTTTTATAATGTGATTATTTATATTTGCAAAGTAACTAGTAAAAGTACAATATTTGCCTCCGAGATGTAGTGGAGTAGAAGTAAAAGTATAGACAATTGGAAATACTCCTTGTAAGTAAAAGTACCTCAAAATTATCCTTAAGTACAGTACTTAGGTACATACATTTGTATTATTTTATAAAAATGGGAAATACATTTGCATTATTTATAAAAGCACTCCAGTAATTCACTTAACAAATATTTACCAGGAGTATCTATACAAAACACTTGAATGTATATATAACTATGTATTTGTTATTATTTCTGCTGTAGCCGTTTTCTGTTATCCATTACTATTGTTACCATCATTATTGTCATTTATTTTCCTTTTTTATGAAACATAACTGAGGGTATGATGATTTGCGAGAACAAAAGACAAATAATGAACTTGTTTTAGTGCTGGGGGGAAGGCATGGGGCAATGAAATGTTTTTAATGTTGAAAAAGGAGTATCGATACATTGACTCAAGTACTGGGGTTGAGTATTTGTCCACCGCTGGATGTAATGAGTATTGGTAAAGTATTATTACCTGTATGGCCAGTGTTGGTCAGAGACTTTAAGACATGCCGGCTGGAGAAGCCGTCAAGCTTGAAGTTCTGGAGTTTGGGGTCGTTGACGAGTTGGCTGGTGTCAATATTAATGGGGGACTGCCTAATCCCTCCACAGAAAGCCCCTGAGATGAGTGTCCAGTTGCAGCAAAGGGTCTCTGACAGAAAAAATGAAGACTTAATAAATATACCACACACACACCTGAGAATAATGTACCAGCATTTTGATCCAGATGTATAAAAACGTTGTCCTCACCACAGCCATAACCATGATAGCACCAATTACTGCCTCCTGAAAGGTGACATTTTACACATTTAGCAGCGGTGGTGGAAAAAAGTACTCAAATGTTTTACTTAAGTAAAAATATCAATACTGCAACGTAGAAGTACTCCGTTACAAGTAAAAGTCAGAAATTCAAAATGTACTTGAGTAAAAGTACAAAAGTATTGGTATCATTCAAAATGTACTTAAAGTACCAAAAGTAAAAGTGCTAAAATGTTTGAAAATAGCAGATCTACAAGCTCACGATGCGACACATTGTGAGCTTGTAGATCGGCTATTTTCAAATAGACTAGGTAGGAAATGGGGATAAGTGGTTAATGTAATATGCATGTATGTTTTATAATGTAATAATTAATATCTGCAGAGTAACTAGTAACTAAATAATTCAAATAATTGTAGTGGAGTAAAAGTAGAATATTTGCCTCTGAGATGTAGTGGAGTAGTAGTAAAACTATAGACAATTGGAAATACTCCAGTAAAGTAAAAGTACCTCAACATTGTACTTAAGTACAGTACTTGAGTAAATGTACTTAGTTACTTTACACCACTGTTTAGCAGACACTCTCAAGTCTTATCCAGAGCGACTCACAAGGTAAATGATCACATACATGCAGAGAGACAGTGTTGTAGATCGGCCATTTTCAAATAGCCGACGTATTATGGGGTTAAAGTAGTTGCTATATTACCCAATTCTGTTGGGGACCCCCTAGATCCCCCTCAAATAATAATACTTTTTGGTGTACTCACCAGAGGCTGCAGCAAGTGTGCTAAAGCACAGACACAGCAGAAGGCAGGATAGTTGCATCTTTGGAAGACACAGCAGAACGATTGACATTGGGTTACATTGACTGAATACAATTTCTATTGCAATTTCTCTTCCAATACAGCTGTTGCCACACTATTGTAAGTGCATGAAACTTTTACATTTTCCAAAAGAAATTACATCTCTGAAGGCACCCAGGAGTTGCATGTGCCTTCCCAGTATTAAACTCTTCTGGGTTAAGACAATAATATATATTTTTTTAAACACGTACTTAACAACCCATTAAGACCTGGAACGCATCTGTGTCACTTTAGATTTCTTTAGCTATTCAAAAATAGCAGATATACAAGCTTGTAGATCTGCTATTTTGGAAAAATCTTGAAAAAATATGTTTTAGATTTTTTTCAAAAACTGTTAGGATTTGGATTTTTTTAAAGAAACGCCTCAGGTCTTAATGGGTTAACCACTTAACCCCCTAGCATCCATATGGGAGGGTAACATTGGCCAAAAAAGTGTCGATCGACAAGATCACAACGCATTGTGAGCTTGTAGATCGGCTAGGGTTAAAGGACAACTTTGTTTTTTTACAACCAATGTTTATGTTTTAGATTGTAATTAAAGTAAATAAAAGATGAGTGTTAAAAATGTTAAATTTACTGCTTTCTATAGTTTTAGCAATTTTCACAATCTTTTTTACAGTGTTTTCACAGTGGGCGGGGGCATTCTGTCCGGTGGCTAAATATGTATTTTTTTAACACATTAACCCGGCGTTTTCTTTATTATTATTTACAGTAGCTCTTCTAGCCCCCAATAACTCACATCTGGCCATCTCAGACAGCCGGACCTTTTTTATTGTGTAAAAAAGGCATATTTAGCCACCGGACAGAATGCCCCCGCCCACTGTAAAAAATATCGCAAAAAATGCTAAAACTATAGAAAGCAGTAAATGAAAAAAAAATTACACTCATCATTTATTTACTTTAATTACAAGCTAAAATATAAACCTTGGTTGTAAAAAACCAAAGTTGTCCTTTAAGAGATTTGGTGCAGAGGGGAAAAAAAAAAAGTCCCATGTACAGATCCAACTCAGGTCCAATGTATTACACTGACTCAGAAAATGAGGCTTTTTGGAAGATTAAAAGCTTCCCTTTATTTGCTCAGTTCATAGTGGGATTACAGATGTGTATTTAACAATACAAAATACAAATACAAATGAAATCTAGTAATGTTTCATGTCTGTCTGATCAGATTACAAATGCCTTAATTAATTTAGGCTTGTCCTAAACTAATTTATAATTTAGATTAAAAAGAGGAGGTTCCATTTAGATCTCATTCAGCCTGAAATACAGGCTAGTCTAAATGTGGTAATTCCAAAAAAAAAACTTAAAGTAGCACTAAATAGGTTTAATCTCAAAATAGAGAAATCTACCCTTTTTGGTTTAATTCATTATTTAAGTAATATTTTACCTTCTTAATTTAAGTAATTTTTTACCTTCCTCCATGTGGAGCCAAGACTGCTTAACATCTGAGCAAGGTGCAAGAGAAGAAGCCCCAAAAACCTAAGAGCCCAAGGGGCCCCCCAACAGCCGTCCAAAACCTCCCAAGTCTCCCTCAGCCTCTCTTGCTGATGCTCTCGTGAGCGCCCCTTTATACGGTAGTACGGTCTAAAGGAAGTTCTCCAGACATCAGTGTGTGTATGTGAGTGCACATAAGTGTGCACATGGGTGACTTTAAGAAAGTCAGTGTGTGTGTATTTGCGTGCACATAGGCGTGCATGCCTTATTCTTAGAAGTCAGACGCTATAGGTGATTCTCAGAAGTCAGTGTGTCTGCATGTGGGTGTATGTGTGACTTGTCCAACAGCTACCCACACACACAAAAAACGCTTACCCTGCACGACATTATCAGCATTGCCATATATGGGCATACTGAGGGGTTAAATGTCCCCCGAAATGTTTCTTATACCTGAGCATAATTCAGTAAATGCAATTATACTGCATATTATCAGCAATTATATATGATTAAATTAAATCATTAGTCAGAAAATCAAATGATTCACACTTGCATGTGTGCATGTAACATTTGGTTAAAACTATCAAATCCTTGGTACTCTTTGACCTCACTGATCAGCCATAGATGCAGGCTGTATGTCACGTACACAGAGGGTGCATCCACACATGAGCGTATGCTGACGGCAAACGCTACGCTAGCCCCGTACACACCCATGTTAAGTTAGAAACCGGAAGTTCCGGTCCGGTTTTTCCTATAACATGGGAGTGGACGGGACTTCCGACTTCCGGGCGTCAACTTGTCGCTCATGTGTGGATGCACCCAGTGAGTGCAGCTCACATACAGGAAATGCACATAAAGGAAATGCAGGCCTCTGCCTGCTGCAAGCCTTCGAGTGCACCTCAGCAGTCATTTCAACCAGTCAATATCATATTCTTTCTTTAAGCAAATCAAGTGATAACATAATTTAAAGCCTATATCCTAAAGTGAGCTGTTCAACATAAATTACGTTCTAATACATCTCCAGATGTTCAACAGTATTAACTCTAAAACGTTTTAAGTGGTTAAAAAAGTCAACATCCAAGGATGTGTGGTAGCACTCACCAACCTTTTTTAAAAAAGGACAGCGCCTCAATTTCACCAATTTGATTCTGTACGAACAAGGAAGAGCTAAAGTTTCAGGCTAGTTGGCCGTTGGCTTGAAGGTTTATAAGCTTTTATGGTGATTGAATCACCTGTGACTGGGAGGGCACTCAATCAATATCACCAATGGTTGGCTAACCAATTCTTTAGGCCTTCTTAAAGAGACAGTGCATCAATACTGCAACGTAGAAGTACTCCGTTACAAGTAAAAGTCAGAAATTCAAAATGTACTTGAGTAAAAGTACAAAAGTATTGGTATCATTCATCAAAATGTACTTAAAGTACCAAAAGTTAAAGTGCTAAAATGTTTGAAAATAGCAGATCTACAACCTCATAGTGACACGCTATGAGCTTGTAGATCTGCAATGTTTGAATAGCCAAGGTATAAAATATATGGTTAAAGGGGTTAAAATGATTGTGACGCTATATTAACTTATTTTGCTGGGGACCCCCTGGTTCCCCCCATGCACTGCCTCACAAGGAGGCAGGGCTCGGGAGTAGTGCTTTTTGCCCATCCCAGGGTCCTTGGTTCATGCAACTACAGCAGGGTTTGGGTATCATCATCATCATCATAACCTTTATTTAAACTCGTAGTACAGTTGAGGGGCAGGCCCTCATTTTCAATGTAGTCGAGATACACAACATAATATTCAACAGAAATAAACATTTATTTACATCAATATTAATGAATTAGAGAGAAAACTCAAACATATTCAAAGAACTAAGACAGATAGGCCGGGAATTAATTAAAACAGTTACAGTCTGGAACAAAAGTGTTGGAGACCATTTCCCTAAATTGACCCAAAGAAGGCAATGATCAGATGTGTAGGGATCTCTGGATTGATCTCTGGATCCTTAACTTGATTCACTCTGTAGCCTATTTAGCCGGCTTCTACCGGCAAGCCTGTGTTGGATCCTTAATTCACTATCACGGCGTGAGCCCCTTGTTTGTTCCTCTGTTTTAAACTCAGCTCCCCGTGCCGTGTGTTTAAACTTTATCTCCTCGTGTTTGAGGGTTGCCTTGTTTGTATTTGGTTTTGTTTCTGAACAAGTTTTCAAGTAAAAGCTTCAGTTTCTTCAAACCACCGTGTTCTCCCTGCGTTTGGGTCTTCTGCATACACCACACGGTGACAGTAAGAGCAAAAAAAGTGTTTTACAAAACTCAGCCTCCTGGTGGCGCTCTAAAAGGCATATGTGAAAAAT